>NW_025063418.1:190000-196474 GCF_018153295.1 Drosophila grimshawi
TAATATATATATATCAAGAAAAGCACTCCAACTCACATTCAGCAAAGAAATGTGAATTTTTTAATGATGACAAATAATATATAAAAATATGACATGTTTTAACCAATTTACTCATTGACACAACAAATGCATCCACATCTGCTATATCAATTTTCAATCGGTTACATTTGTTTGTTATAAGAGAGAAATTAACGATAAAAGGAAACCTATTATAATATATTGTGGAAATAAAGATTTTAATACAATATTTCCAACAACATACCTTGGCAAATTCCGCAATTATCTTTTTTTATCGCAGCCAAGCAATTATTATTAATAACGAACGAACATACTCAAACACAAACATGAGCGTATAACATAATCTTTAATAAATTATATGAAATCTTCATATAATAGATGAGCACACACCACTCACCATGTAAAGGTTTTTGAACACCATCTCTTTAAGCATGATACTTTTTCAAATGCTACCACCCAACATTAATTCTTCATGTATTAAATTAAATATAATACAAGATTAACTTCATTATTTCATAATTTGCCCAATAAATTATCCATGCCGGCAAGACAATACTCCACAGTCATATTATTTTGTTACTTTTACTCTTTCTCATATGACTTGCCTTGCGCGACACCACTCCATATAAAGGTTTTTGAACACCATCTCTTTTAGCATGATACTTTTTTTCAAATGCTACCACCCAACATTAATTTCTTCATGTATTAAATTAAATATAATACAAGATTAACTTCATTATTTCATAATTTGCCCAATAAATTATCCATGCCGGCAAGACAATACTCCACAGTCATATTATTTTGTTACTTTTACTTTTTCTCATATGACTTGCCTTGCGCGACACCACTCCATATATAGGTTTTTGAACACCATCTCTTTAAGCATGATACTTTTTTTCAAATGCTACCACCCAACATTAATTCTTCATGTATTAAATTAAATATAATACAAGATTAACTTCATTATTTCATAATTTGCCCAGTAAATTATCCATGCCGGCAAGACAATACTCCACAGTCATATTATTTTGTTACTTTTACTCTTTCTCATATGACTTGCCTTGCGCGACACCACTCCATATATAGGTTTTTGAACACCATCTCTTTAAGCATGATACTTTTTTTCAAATGCTACCACCCAACATTAATTCTTCATGTATTAAATTAAATATAATACAAGATTAACTTCATTTTTTCATAATTTGCCCAATAAATTATCCATGCCGGCAAGACAATACTCCACAGTCATATTATTTTGTTACTTTTACTTTTTCTCATATGACTTGCCTTGCGCGACACCACTCCATATATAGGTTTTTGAACACCATCTCTTTAAGCATGATACTTTTTCAAATGCTACCACCCAACATTAATTCTTCATGTATTAAATAAAATATAATACAAGATTAACTTCATTTTTTCATAATTTGCCCAATAAATTACCCATGCCGGCAAGACAATACTCCACAGTCATATTATTTTGTTACTTTTACTTTTTCTCATATGACTTGCCTTGCGCGACACCACTCCATATATAGGTTTTTGAACACCATTTCCTTAAGAATGATACTTTTTTTCAAATGCAACCACTCACTATTAATTCTTCATGTATTAATTTAAATATAACACACGAATAACTTAAATATTTAATAATTTGAACTATAATTGACGGTTGCCGGCAAGACAATACTCCACAATCATGTGATTTCCATATATAATTTTGTCTATAGCAAACATTTTTTATTGTACTAGAGTTGTTCCATACGTTATTACCCAAAATTTATTTTACATGTTAAATTCTATTATATCACATTGTTTGTGTCATATGTTATTATCTAACATGTAATTTATATGTTTCATGATATTATTTGACATTTTGTATTGGAAAACACTGAATTGAATTTCATAACATTTCATAATTTGCTCAATAAATTATCCATGCCGGCAAGACAATACTCCACAGTCATATTATTTTGTTACTTTTACTTTTTCTCATATGACTTGCCTTGCGCGACACCACTCCATATATAGGTTTTTGAACACCATTTCCTTAAGAATGATACTTTTTTCAAATGCAACCACTCACTATTAATTCTTCATGTATTAATTTAAATATAACACACGAATAACTTAAATATTTAATAATTTGAACTATAATTGACGGCTGCCGGCAAGACAATACTCCACAATCATGTGATTTCCATATATAATTTTGTCTATAGCAAACATTTTTTATTGTAGTAGAGTTGTTCCATACGTTATTACCCAACATTTATTTTACATGTTAAATTCTATTATATCACATTGTTTGTGTCATATGTTATTATCTAACATGTAATTTATATGTTTCATGATATTATTTGACATTTTGTATTGGAAAACACTGAATTGAATTTCATAACATTTCATAATTTGCCCAATAAATGACCCATGCCGGCAAGACAATACTCCACAGTCATATTATTTTGTTACTTTTACTTTTTCTCATATGACTTGCCGTGCGCGACACCACTCCATATATAGGTTTTTGAACACCATTTCCTTAAGAATGATACTTTTTTCAAATGCAACCACTCACTATTAATTCTTCATGTATTAATTTAAATATAACACACGAATAACTTAAATATTTAATAATTTGAACTATAATTGACGGCTGCCGGCAAGACAATACTCCACAATCATGTGATTTCCATATATAATTTTGTCTATAGCAAACATTTTTTATTGTAGTAGAGTTGTTCCATACGTTATTACCCAACATTTATTTTACATGTTAAATTCTATTATATCACATTGTTTGTGTCATATGTTATTATCTAACATGTAATTTATATGTTTCATGATATTATTTGACATTTTGTATTGGAAAACACTGAATTGAATTTCATAACAATTCCAAGTCTCATGAGTGTAAATTTTATTAATCGGTTTATTATTATTATGCAATATCAAATAAAATATAAACTTCTATTTCACACTAAATATAACATTTATGTTTAAGAGTGTAAATTTTTCATTCGCATATTACTGTTCTCCATTGATTGAATTATAATATATTTTTAATATGATTTCATATATTTATTTTTTTGTGTTTTCTATTGCCTTTCGCAGTTATCATATATATATATATATATATATATATATATATATATATATATATATACTGATATATATAATAAAATGTGTGTTCTTCTTTCTCTGTTTTGTTTAAAACAATTTAATTTCTTTATTCCTTTCAATAACAATTCAATTATTCTGAAAAGAATGTTATTTATAAAATAACATAAATTTTGTATTGCATCATCAAAAAGCTTTTTGTATATAACATTTTCTTAAGGTCCGGTCCACACATTATCAACTTACAAAGAAATATATAAAATATCATAAGTAAATTAACAAATATGGCACCTTTAAACAACTCATACAATATATATATATATATATGTTTTAGTTGGTGTTTAACAACCATAACACACATATTATATTTTATATTTGTTGTTTTATTAACATTTTCGAATCATCAAGCAAAGGATAAGCTTCAGTGGATCGCAGTATGGCAGCTGCTCAACCACTTACAACACCTTGCCTGTTACAAAAGTCGTTTACAATTGATTCTAGGCTTTGTCATTGTATTAAATAATGTTTAAATATGTAACTAGCACGGCATCAGGTGATCATAGATCCTCCCAATTTACTATGTTACAAATAACATTGGCATCACATCCATTGTCGTTTATAAAATAAATTATAAACTTTTAATGGTTTAGAAGCCATACAATGCAAATTGCCCCTTATTTATCATTGCAGTCCAGCACGGATACGACCTTAGAGGCGTTCAGGCATAATCCAACGGACGTAGCGTCATACCACTGTTCGCTCGAACAAGTATTGTGCCATTGGTCCGTACCTGCGGTTCCTCTCGTACTACGCAGGAATGCTGTCGCAACAACGTTTTGTCATTAGTAGGGTAAAACTAACCTGTCTCACGACGGTCTAAACCCAGCTCACGTTCCCTTGCATGGGTGAACAATCCAACGCTTGGTGAATTTTGCTTCACAATGATAGGAAGAGCCGACATCGAAGGATCAAAAAGCGACGTCGCTATGAACGCTTGGCCGCCACAAGCCAGTTATCCCTATGGTAACTTTTCTGACACCTCTTGTTAAAAACTCTTTAAACCAAAAGGATCGATAGGCCGAGCTTTTGCTGTCCCTGTGTGTACTGAACACCGAGATCAAGTCAGCATTTGCCCTTTTGCTCTATGTGTGGTTTCTGTCCGCACTGAGCTGGCCTTGGGACACCTCCGTTATTATTTGAGAGATGTACCGCCCCAGTCAAACTCCCTACCTGGCAATGTCCTTGAATTGGATCATACCTGAGTAATTGGAGTTATACCAAATTTTTAAATCAAAAATACATAAATGCATTTTCTTATTAAAGAATTTGTTTGCGATTATATAACAAACTCGTGATACTTTGATCAAGAAGCTTGCATCAAAACCCAATACCATAAGATATAATAAATACATCCGTATAATGGCTAGGAAATGATACACGTTCCATTTAATCAAGTAAGTAAGGAAACAATAAGAGTAGTGGTATTTCATTGTCGATACCAAACCGAAGTCTAATATCTCCCACTTATTCTACACCTCTTATGTCTCCTTACACTGCCAGATTAGAGTCAAGCTCAAAAGGGTCTTCTTTCCCCGCTAATTATTCCAAGCCCGTTCCCTTGGCTGTGGTTTCGCTAGATAGTAGATAGGGACAGTAGGAATCTCGTTAATCCATTCATGCGCGTCACTAATTAGATGACGAGGCATTTGGCTACCTTAAGAGAGTCATAGTTACTCCCGCCGTTGACCCGCGCTTACTTGAATTTCTTCACTTTGACATTCAGAGCACTGGGCAGAAATCACATTGTGTCAACACCCGCTAGGGCCATCACAATGCTTTGTTTTAATTAGACAGTCGGATTCCCCAAGTCCGTGCCAGTTCTGAATTGATTGTTAATTGATAATCGTTATAATTTAAAAAGAACTAATCAGTTGCCCAATTAGTATTCTTAAAAATTTTAGCAAGAAAGTTCCACAATTGGCTACGTAACTAAACTATCCGGGGAACAAGAATCTACCATAAATGATAGAAACCCTATTTACCCAGAACGAGCACATAAACCATGTTATTGTTTCCCAATCAAGCCCGACTATCTCAATCTTCAGAGCCAATCCTTATCCCGAAGTTACGGATCTAATTTGCCGACTTCCCTTACCTACATTATTCTATCGACTAGAGACTCTTCACCTTGGAGACCAGCTGCGGATATTGGTACGGCCTGTTGAGAAGTTTGCGTATCCCCACCATAAATTTTCAAGGTCCGAGGAGAAAATATCGACACAACAGTATATGTCATGCTCTTCTAGCCCATCTACCATATCTCTCTGCGAAAGACTTCCATGGTAGTACGGCTATAAAACAGAAAAGAAAACTCTTCCGATACCTCTCGACGGCTTCTTTATGGTCGTTCCTGTTGCCAGGATGAGCACGAGGCCCATATTTAATAACAAACGGATACTCAACAGGTTACGGAATTGGAACCGTATTCCCTTTCGTTCAAAATTATTCAAGTGTATAAAAATCGGTATGATGCAAAATATATTTTGATTTTTCTATACTTGAAAATTTTCGGCTTTCGCCTTGAACTTAGGGACCGACTAACTCGTGATCAACCACTGTTCACACGAAACCCTTCTCCACTTCAGTCCTCCAAGGTCTCATTCGATTATTTGCTACTACCACCAAGATCTGTACCAATGGCGGCTCCATGCAGGCTTACGCCAAACACTTCTATGCACACCATTGTACCTTCCTACTCACTAAAGTTTCAAAATTTATATTACAAGTAACATAAATCATCTACTTTAGCGGTAATGTATAGGTATACAACTTAAGCGCCATCCATTTTAAGGGCTAGTTGCTTCGGCAGGTGAGTTGTTACACACTCCTTAGCGGATTTCGACTTCCATGATCACCGTCCTGCTGTTTTAAGCAACCAACGCCTTTCATGGTTTCTGTATGAGTTGTTAATTTGGGCACCGTAACATTACGTTTGGTTCATCCCACAGCGCCAGTTCTGCTTACCAAAAGGCCCACTGGGCACATTATATCATAACCTTAAACTTCATATCAAGAAAGTTAAGGTTCTTACCCATTTAAAGTTTGAGAATAGGTTAAGATCGTTTCGACCCTAAGGCCTCTAATCATTCGCTTTACCAGATAAGATTATTTTATACAACAGTTAAATGCACCAGCTATCCTGAGGGAAACTTCGGAAGGAACCAGCTACTAGATGGTTCGATTGGTCTTTCGCCCCTATACTCAATTCTGACAATCGATTTGCACGTCAGAACTGTTTCGGTCTTCCATCAGGGTTTCCCCTGACTTCAACCTGAT
>NW_025063419.1:0-1137 GCF_018153295.1 Drosophila grimshawi
AAAAATACCTTTATATTTGAAATATGACAATTTTTGACGAAGATATGGCCATTTATTTCAAGGTTGACCTATTCAATGTTTGCCATATATTTTCTATTAATCGAAGAATATCCCTTAATATCTTTCTTAGATGAGTCGGAAGTCAAATTATTTTAATGCAGTTTTGTTCCAAAGATTGAGTAAATTCTAAAAATACCTTTATATTTGAAATATGGCAATTTTAGACGAAGAAATGGCCATTTATTTCAAGGTTGACCTATTCAATGTTTGCCATATATTTTCTATTAATCGAAGAATATCCCTTAATATCTTTCTTAGATGAGTCGGAAGTCAAATTATTTTAATGCAGTTTTGTTCCAAAGATCAAGTAAATTCTAAAAATACCTTTATATTTGAAATATGACAATTTTTGACGAAGATATGGCCATTTATTTCAAGGTTGACCTATTCAATGTTTGCCATATATTTTCTATTAATCGAAGAATATCCCTTAATATCTTTCTTAGATGAGTCGGAAGTCAAATTATTTTAATGCAGTTTTGTTCCAAAGATCGAGTAAATTCTAAAAATACCTTTATATTTGAAATATGGCAATTTTAGACGAAGATATGGCCATTTATTTCAAGGTTGACCTATTCAATGTTTGCCATATATTTTCTATTAATCGAAGAATATCCCTTAATATCTTTCTTAGATGAGTCGGAAGTCAAATTATTTTAATGCAGTTTTGTTCCAAGGATTGTGTCAATTCTAAAAATACATTTACATTTGAAATATGGCAATTTTTGACGAAGATATGGCCGTTTATTTCAGGGTAGACCCTATTCAATGTTTGCCATATATTTTCTATTAATCGAAGAATATCCCTTAATATCTTTCTTAGATGAGTCGGAAGTCAAATTATTTTAATGCAGTTTTTGTTCCAAAGATCGAGTAAATTCTAAAAATACCTTTATATTTGAAATATGGCAATTTTAGACGAAGATATGGCCATTTATTTCAAGGTTGACCTATCGTGTTTGCCATATATTTTCTATTAATCGAAGAATATCCCTTAATATCTTTCTTAGATGAGTCGGAAGTCGAATTATTTTAATGCTGGTTTGTTCCAAAGATCAGGTAAATTCTAAAAATACC
>NW_025063420.1:0-33837 GCF_018153295.1 Drosophila grimshawi
TACATATTTTCAGCTTTTGAAACAGGTCAAAATATATATAAAAAGGGCTTCATAATGTTGAAGAAATTCTAACTTCTGACAATTATTGACGAAAATACATCCGTTTGAATTTGGAAACAGAAACTTAAAAACGTCAATTTCTCGAAATGACTTCGCGACTACATATTTTCAGCTTTTGAAGCAGAGTCAAAATATAATAAAAGGGCTTCATAATGTTGAAAGAAATTCTAACTTCTGACAATTATTGACGAAGATACATCCGTTTGAATTTGGAAACAGAAACTTAAAACGTCAATTTCTCGAAATGACTTCGAGACTACATATTTTCAGCTTTGATGCAGGGTCAAAATATATAAAAAGGGCTTCATAATGTTGAAAGAAATTCTAACTTCTGACAATTATTGGCGAAGATACATCCGTTGAATTTGGAAACAGAAACTTAAAACGTCAATTTCTCGAAATGACTTCAAGACTACATATTTTCAGCTTTTGATGCAGAGTCAAAATATATAAAAATGGCTTCATAATGTTGAAAGAAATTCTAACTTCTGACAATTATTGGCGAAGATACATCCGTTTGAATTTGGAAACAGAAACTTAAAACGTCGATTTCTCGAAATACTTCAAGACTACATATTTTCAGCTTTTGGTGCAGAGTCAAAATATATAAAAAGGGCTTCATAATGTTGAAAGAAATTCTAACTGCTGATAATTATTGGCGAAGATACATCCGTTTGAATTTGGAAACCCGAAACTTAAAACGTCA
Organism: Drosophila grimshawi; assembly: GCF_018153295.1. NCBI lineage: Eukaryota > Metazoa > Arthropoda > Insecta > Diptera > Drosophilidae > Drosophila > Drosophila grimshawi. Next base: position 767 of record NW_025063420.1, read on the forward strand.
ATTTCTCGAAATGACTTCGCGACTACATATTTTCAGCTTTTGGTGCAGAGTCAAAATATATAAAAAGGGCTTCATAATGATGAAAGAAATTCTGACTTCTGCCAATTATTGGCGAAGATACATCCGTTTGAATTTGGAAACCGAAACTTAAAACGTCAACTTCTCGAAATGACTTCGAGACTACATATTTTCAGCTTTTGATGCAGAGTCAAAATATATAAAAAGGGCTTCATAATGTTGAAAGAAATTCTAACTTCTGACAATTATGGCGAAGATACATCCGTTTGAATTTGGAAACAGAAACTTGAAACATCTTTTAATAAAAATTATTTCTCGGAATGACTTCAAGACTACATATTTTCAGCTTTTGATGCAGAATAAAAATATATAAAAGGGCTTCATAATGTTGAAAGAAATTCTAACTGCTGACAATTATTGGCGAAGAAACATCCGGTTGAATTTGGAAACCGAAACTTAAAACGTCAATTTCTCGAAATGACTTCGATACTACATATTTTCAGCTTTTGATGCAGGGTCAAAATATGTAAAAAGGGCTTCATAATGTTGAAAGAAATTCTAACTTCTGACAATTATTGGCGAAGATACATCCGTTTGAATTTGGAAACAGAAACTTAAAACGTCAATTTCTCGAAATGACTTCGAGACTACATATTTTCAGCTTTTGATGCAGAATCAAAATATATAAAAAGGGCTTCATAATGTTGACAGAAATTCTAACTTCTAAATTATTGGCGAAGATACATCCGTTTGAATTTGGAAAAGAAACTTAAAACGTCAATTTCTCGAAATGACTTCGCGACTACATATTTTCAGCTTTTGATGCAGAGTCAAAATATATAAATAGGGCTTCATAATATTGAAAGAAATTCTGACTTCTGACAATTATTGGCAAAGATACATCCGTTTGAACTTGGGAAAAGAAACTTAAACCGCCAATATCTCGAAATGACTTCGAGACTACATATTTTCAGCTTTCGATGCAGAATGAAAATATATAAAAAGGGCTTCATAATGTTGAAAGAAATTCTAACTTCTGACAATTATTGGCGAAGATACATCCGTTTGAATTTGGAAACAGAAACTTAAAACGTCAATTTCTCGAAATGACTTCGATACTACATATTTTCAGCTTTTGATGCAGAGTCAAAATATGTAAAGGGCTTCATAATGTTGAAAGAAATTCTAACTTCTGACAATTATTGGCGAAGATACATCCGTTTGAATTTAGAAACAAAACTTAAAACGTCAATTTCTCGAAATGACTTCGAGACTATTTATTTTTTTTTTTTAAAAATTAAAATAAAGAAAAATATAAAAATAGTTTTTAAAAAAATTTTTACTTAAAAAAATAGACTACATATTTTCAGCTTTTGATGCAGAGTCAAAATATATAAAAAGGGCTTCATAATATTGAAAGAAATTCTGACTTCTGACAATTATTGGCGAAGATACATCCGTTTGAACTTGGAAAAAGAAACTTAAACCGCCAATATCTCGAAATGACTTCGAGACTACATATTTTCAGCTTTCGATGCAGAATGAAAATATATAAAAAGGGCTTCATAATGTTGAAAGAAATTCTAACTTCTGACAATTATTGGCGAAGATACATCCGGTTGAATTTGGAAACCGAAACTTAAAACGTCAATTTCTCGAAATGACTTCGAGACTACATATTTTCAGCTTTTGATGCAGAATCAAAATATATAAAAAGGGGTTCATAATGTTGCAAGAAATTCTGACTTCTGACAATTATTGGCGAAGATACATCCGTTTGAATTTGGAAACAGAAACTTAAAACGTCAATTTCTCGAAATGACTTCGAGACTACATATTATCAGCTTTTGATGCAGAGTCAAAATATATAAAAAGGGCTTCATAATGTTGAAAGAAATTCTAACTTCTGACAATTATTGGCGAAGATACATCCGTTTGAATTTGGAAACAGAAACTTAAAACGTCAATTTCTCGAAATGACTTCGAGACTACATATTTTTAGCTTTTGATGCAGAATCAAAATATATAAAAAGGGCTTCATAATGTTGAACGAAATTCTGACTTCTGACAATTATTGGCGAAGATACATCCGTTTGAATTTGGAAACAGAAACTTAAAACGTCAATTTCTCGAAATGACTTTGAGACTACATATTTTCATCTTTTGATGCAGAGTCAAAATATATAAAAAGGGCTTCATAATGTTGAGAGAAATTCTGACTTCTGACAATTATTGGCGAAGATACATCCGTTTGAATTTGGGAAAAGAAACTTAAAACGTCAATTTCTCGAAATGACTTCGAGACTACATATTTTCAGCTTTTCATGCAGAATCAAAATATATAAAAGGGCTTCATAATGTTGAAAGAAATTCTAACTAAAAAAAAAATTCTCGAAATGACTTCAAGACTACATATTTTCAGCTTTTGATGCAGAATCAAAATATATAAAAAGGGGTTCATAATGTTGAAAGAAATTCTAACTTCTGACAATTATTGGCGAAGATACATCCGTTTGAATTTGGAAACAGAAACTTAAAACGTCAATTTCTCGAAATGACTTCGAGACTACACATTTTCAGCTTTTGATGCAGAATCAAAATATATAAAAAGGGCTTCATAATGTTGAAAGAAATTCTAACTTCTGACAATTATTGGCGAAGATACATCCGTTTGAATTTGGAAACAGAAACTTAAAACGTCAATTTCTCGAAATGACTTCGAGACTACATATTTTCAGCTTTTGATGCAGAATCAAAATATATAAAAAGGGCTTCATAATGTTGAAAGAAATTCTAACTTCTGACAATTATTGACGAAGATACATCCGTTTGAATTTGGAAACCGAAACTTAAAACGTCAATTTCTCGAAATGACTTCGCGACTACATATTTTCAGCTTTTGATGCAGAATCAAAATATATAAAAAGGGGTTCATAATGTTGAAAGAAATTCTAACTTCTGACAATTATTGGCGAAGATACATCCGTTTGAATTTGGAAACAGAAACTTAAAACGTCAATTTCTCGAAATGACTTCGAGACTACATATTTTCAGCTTTTGATGCAGAGTCAAAATATATAAAAAGGGCTTCATAATGTGAAAGAAATTTTAACTTCTGACAATTATGGCGAAGATACATTCGTTTGAATTTGGAAACAGAAACTTAAAACGTCAATTTCTCGAAATGACATCGCGACTTCATATTTTCAGCTTTTTGATGCACAGTCAAAATATATAAAAATGGCTTCATAATGTTGAAAGAAATTCTAACTTCTGACAATTATTGGCGAAGATACATCCGTTTGAATTTGGAAACAGAAACTTAAAACGTCAATTTCTCGAAATGACTTCGAGACTACATATTTTCAGCTTTTGATGCAGAGTCAAAATATATAAAAAGGGCTTCATAATGTTGAAAAGAATTCTAACTTCTGACAATTATGGCGAAGATACATCCGTTTGAATTTGGAAACAGAAACTTAAAACGTCAATTTCTCGAAATGACTTCGCGACTACATATTTTCAGCTTTTGATGCAGAATCAAAATATATAAAAAGGGCTTCATAATGTTGAAAGAAATTCTAACTTCTGACAATTATTGACGAAGATACATCCGTTTGAATTTGGAAACAGAAACTTAAAACGTCAATTTCTCGAAATGACTTCGAGACTACATATTTTCAGCTTTTGATGCAGAGTCAAAATATATAAAAAGGGCTTCATAATGTTGAAAGAAATTCTAACTTCTGACAATTATTAACGAAGATACATCCGTTTGAATTTGGAAACCGAAACTTAAAACGTCAATTTCTCGAAATGACTTCGCGACTACATATTTTCAGCTTTTGATGCAGAGTCAAAATATATAAAAAGGGGTTCATAATGTTGAAAGAAATTCTGACTTCTGACAATTATTGGCGAAGATACATCCGTTTGAATTTGGAAACAGAAACTTAAAACGTCAATTTCTCGAAATGACTTCGAGACTACATATTTTCAGCTTTTGATGCAGAGTCAAAATATATAAAAAGGGCTTCATAATGTTGAAAGAAATTCTAACTTCTGACAATTATTGGCGAAGATACATCCGTTTGAATTTGGAAACAGAAACTTAAAACGTCGATTTCTCGAAATGACTTCGAGACTACATATTTTCAGCTTTTGATGCACAGTCAAAATATATAAAAAGGGCTTCATAATGTTGAAAGAAATTCTAACTTCTGACAATTATTGGCGAAGATACATCCGTTTGAATTTGGAAACAAAAACTGAAAACGTCAATTTCTCGAAATGACTTCGAGACTACATATTTTCAGCTTTTGATGCAGAATCAAAATATATAAAAAGGGCTTCATAATGTTGAAAGAAATTCTAACTTCTGACAATTATTGGCAAAGATACATCCGTTTGAATTTGGAAACAGAAACTTAAAGCGTCAATTTCTCGAAATGACTTCGAGACTACATATTTTCAGCTTTTGATGCAGAATCAAAATATATAAAAAGGGCTTCAAAATGTTGAAAGAAATTCTGACTTCTGACAATTATTGGCGAAGATACATCCGTTTGAATTTGGAAACCGAAACTTAAAACGTCAATTTCTCGAAATGACTTCGCGACTACATATTTTCAGCTTTTGATGCAGAATCAAAATATATAAAAAGGGCTTCATAATGTTGAAGAAATTCTAACTTCTGACAATTATTGGCGAAGATACATCCGTTTGAATTTGGAAACAGAAACTTAAAACGTCAATTTCTCGAAATGACTTCGAGACTACATATTTTCAGCTTTTGATGCAGAGTCAAAATATATAAAAAGGGCTTCAAAATGTTGAAAGAAATTCTAACTTCTGACAATTATTGGCGAAGATACATCCGTTTGAATTTGGAATCAGAAACTTAAAACGTCAATTTCTCGAAATGACTTTGAGACTACATATTTTCAGCTTTTGATGCAGAGTCAAAATATATAAAAAGGGCTTCATAATGTTGAAAGAAATTCTAACTTCTGACAATTATTGGCGAAGATACATCCGCTTGAATTTGGAAACCGAAACTTAAAACGTCAATTTCTCGAAATGACTTCGCGACTACATATTTTCAGCTTTTGATGCAGAGTCAAAATATATAAAAAGGGCTTCATAATGTTGAAAGAAATTCTAACTTCTGACAATTATTGGCGAAGATACATCCGTTTGAATTTGGAAACAGAAACTTAAAACGTCAATTTCTCGAAATGACTTCGCGACTACATATTTTCAGCTTTTGATGCAGAGTCAAAACATATAAAAAGGGCTTCATAATGTTGAAAGAAATTCTAACTTCTGATAATTATTGGCGAAGATACATCCGTTTGAATTTGGAAACAGAAACTTAAAACGTCAATTTCTCGAAATGACTTCGAGACTACATATTTTCAGCTTTTGATGCAGAGTCAAAATATATAAAAAGGGCTTCATAATGTTGAAAGAAATTCTAACTTCTGACAATTATTGGCGAAGATACATCCGTTTGAATTTGGAAACAGAAACTTAAAACGTCGATTTCTCGAAATGACTTCGAGACTACATATTTTCAGCTTTTGATGCACAGTCAAAATATATAAAAAGGGCTTCATAATGTTGAAAGAAATTCTAACTTCTGACAATTATTGGCGAAGATACATCCGTTTGAATTTGGAAACAAAAACTGAAAACGTCAATTTCTCGAAATGACTTCGAGACTACATATTTTCAGCTTTTGATGCAGAATCAAAATATATAAAAAGGGCTTCATAATGTTCAAAGAAATTCTAACTTCTGACAATTATTGACAAAGATACATCCGTTTTGAATTTGGAAACAGAAACTTAAAACGTCAATTTTCTCGAAATGACTTCGAGACTACATATTTTCAGCTTTTGATGCAGAATCAAAATATATAAAAAGGGCTTCAAAATGTTGAAAGAAATTCTGACTTCTGACAATTATTGGCGAAGATACATCCGTTTGAATTTGGAAACCGAAACTTAAAACGTCAATTTCTCGAAATGACTTCGCGACTACATATTTTCAGCTTTTGATGCAGAGTCAAAATATATAAAAAGGGCTTCATAATGTTGAAAGAAATTCTAACTTCTGACAATTATTGGCGAAGATACATCCGTTTAAATTTGGAAACCGAAACTTAAAACGTCAATTTCTCGAAATGACTTCGCGACTACATATTTTCAGCTTTTGATGCAGAGTCAAAATATATAAAAAGGGCTTCAAAATGTTGAAAGAAATTCTGACTTCTGACAATTATTGGCGAAGATACATCCGTTTGAATTTGGAATCAGAAACTTAAAACGTCAATTTCTCGAAATGACTTTGAGACTACATATTTTCAGCTTTTGATGCAGAGTCAAAATATATAAAAAGGGCTTCATAATGTTGAAAGAAATTCTAACTTCTGACAATTATTGGCGAAGATACATCCGTTTGAATTTGGAAACCGAAACTTAAAACGTCAATTTCTCGAAATGACTTCGAGACTACATATTTTCAGCTTTTGATGCAGAGTCAAAATATATAAAAAGGGCTTCATAATGTTGAAAGAAATTCTAACTTCTGACAATTATTGGCGAAGATACATCCGTTTGAATTCGGAAACCGAAACTTAAAACGTCAATTTCTCGAAATGACTTCGAGCCTACATATTTTCAGCTTTTGATGCAGAGTCAAAACATATAAAAAGGGCTTCATAATGTTGAAAGAAATTCTAACTTCTGATAATTATTGGCGAAGATACATCCGTTTGAATTTGGAAACAGAAACTTAAAACGTCAATTTCTCGAAATGACTTCGAGACTACATATTTTCAGCTTTTGATGCAGAGTCAAAATATATAAAAAGGGCTTCATAATGTTGAAAGAAATTCTGACTTCTGACAATTATTGGCGAAGATACATCCGTTTGAATTTGGAAACCGAAACTCAAAACGTCAATTTCTCGAAATGACTTCGAGACTACATATTTTCAGCTTTTGATGCAGAGTCAAAATATATAAAAAGGGCTTCATAATGTTGAAAGAAATTCTGACTTCTGCCAATTATTGGCGAAGATACATCCGTTTGAATTTGGAAACCGAAACTTAAAACGTCAATTTCTCGAAATGACTTCGCGACTACATATTTTCAGCTTTTGATGCAGAGTCAAAATATATAAAAAGGGCTTCATAATGTTGAAAGAAATTCTAACTTCTGACAATTATTGGCGAAGATACATCCGTTTGAATTTGGAAACAGAAACTTAAAACGTTAATTTCGCGAAATGACTTCGAGACTACATATTTTCAGCTTTTGATACAGAATCAAAATATATAAAAAGGGCTTCATAATGTTGAAAGAAATTCTAACTTCTGACAATTATTGGCGAAGATACATCCGTTTGAATTTGGAAACCGAAACTTAAAACGTCAATTTCTCGAAATGACTTCGCGACTACATATTTTCAGCTTTTGATGCAGAGTCAAAATATATAAAAAGGGCTTCATAATGTTGAAAGAAATTCTAACTGCTGACAATTATTGGCGAAGATACATCCGTTTGAATTTGGAAACCGAAACTTAAAACGTCAATTTCTCGAAATGACTTCGCGACTACATATTTTCAGCTTTTGATGCAGAATCAAAATATATAAAAAGGGCTTCAAAATGTTGAAAGAAATTCTGACTTCTGACAATTATTGGCGAAGATACATCCGTTTGAATTTGGAAACCGAAACTTAAAACGTCAATTTCTCGAAATGACTTCGCGACTACATATTTTCAGCTTTTGATGCAGAGTCAAAATATATAAAAAGGGCTTCATAATGTTGAAAGAAATTCTAACTTCTGACAATTATTGGCGAAGATACATCCGTTTGAATTTGGAAACAGAAACTTAAAACGTCAATTTCTCGAAATGACTTCGAGACTACATATTTTCAGCTTTTGATGCAGAATCAAAATATATAAAAAGGGCTTCAAAATGTTGAAAGAAATTCTGACTTCTGACAATTATTGCGAAGATACATCCGTTTGAATTTGGAAACCGAAACTAAAACGTCAGTTTCTCGAAATGACTTCGCGACTACATATTTTCAGCTTTTGATGCAGAGTCAAAATATATAAAAAGGGCTTCATAATGTTGAAAGAAATTCTAACTTCTGACAATTATTGGCGAAGATACATCCGTTTGAATTTGGAAACCGAAACTTAAAACGTCAATTTCTCGAAATGACTTCGCGACTACATATTTTCAGCTTTTGATGCAGAGTCAAAATATATAAAAAGGGCTTCAAGATGTTGAAAGAAATTCTGACTTCTGACAATTATTGGCGAAGATACATCCGTTTGAATTTGGAATCAGAAACTTACATCCGTTTGAATTTGGAAACCGAAACTTAAAACGTCAATTTCTCGAAATGACTTCGCGACTACATATTTTCAGCTTTTGATGCAGAGTCAAAATATATAAAAAAGGCTTCATAATGATGAAAGAAATTCTGACTTCTGCCAATTATTGGCGAAGATACATCCGTTTGAATTTGGAAACCGAAACTTAAAACGTCAATTTCTCGAAATGACTTCGCGACTACATATTTTCAGCTTTTGATGCAGAGTCAAAATATATAAAAAGGCTTCATAATGTTGAAAGAAATTCTAACTTCTGACAATTATTGGCGAAGATACATCCGTTTGAATTTGGAAACAGAAACTTAAAACGTCAATTTCTCGAAATGACTTCGAGACTACATATTTTCAGCTTTTGATGCATAGTCAAAATATATAAAAAGGGCTTCATAATGTTGAAAGAAATTCTAACTTCTGACAATTATTGGCGAAGATACATCCGTTTGAATTTGGAAACCGAAACTTAAAACGTCAATTTCTCGAAATGACTTCGCGACTACATATTTTCAGCTTTTGATGCAGAGTCAAAATATATAAAAAGGGCTTCATAATGTTGAAAGAAATTCTAACTGCTGACAATTATTGGCGAAGATACATCCATTTGAATTTGGAAACCGAAACTTAAAACGTCAATTTCTCGAAATGACTTCGCGACTACATATTTTCAGCTTTTGATGCAGAGTCAAAATATATAAAAAGGGCTTCATAATATTGAAAGAAATTCTAACTTCTGACAATTATTGGCGAAGATACATCCGGTTGAATTTGGAATCAGAAACTTTAAACGTCAATTTCTCGAAATGGCTTTGAGACTACATATTTTCAGCTTTTGATGCAGAGTCAAAATATATAAAAAGGGCTTCATAATGTTGAAAGAAATTCTAACTTCTGACAATTATTGGCGAAGATACATCCGTTTGAATTTGGAAACCGAAACTTAAAACGTCAATTTCTCGAAATGACTTCGCGACTACATATTTTCAGCTTTTGATGCAGAGTCAAAATATATAAAAAGGGCTTCATAATGTTGAAAGAAATTCTAACTTCTGACAATTATTGGCGAAGATACATCCGTTTGAATTTGGAAACCGAAACGTAAAACGTCAATTTCTCGAAATGACTTCGCGACTACATATTTTCAGCTTTTGATGCAGAGTCAAAATATATAAAAAGGGCTTCATAATGTTGAAAGAAATTCTAACTTCTGACAATTATTGGCTAAGATACATCCGTTTGAATTTCGAAACCGAAACTTAAACGTCAATTTCTCGAAATGACTTCGAGACTACATATTTTCAGCTTTTGATGCAGAATCAAAATATATAAAAAGGGCTTCATAATGTTGAAAGAAATTCTAACTTCTGCCAATTATTGGCGAAGATACATCCGTTAGAATTTGGAAACCGAAACTTAAAACGTCAATTTCTCGAAATGACTTAGAGACTACATATTTTCAGCTTTTGATGCAGAGTCAAAATATATAAAAAGGGCTTCATAATGTTGAAAGAAATTCTAACTTCTGACAATTATTGGCGAAGATACATCCGTTTGAATTTGGGAAAAGAAACTTAAACCGCCAATATCTCGAAATGACTTCGAGACTACATATTTTCAACTTTTGATGCATAGTCAAAATATATAAAAAGGGCTTCATAATGTTGAAAGAAATTCTAACTTCTGACAATTATTGGCGAAGATACATCCGTTTGAATTTGGAAACAGAAACTTAAAACGTCAATTTCTCGAAATGACTTCGAGACTACATATTTTCAGCTTTTGATGCAGGGTCAAAATATGTAAAAAGGGCTTCATAATGTTGAAAGAAATTCTAACTTCTGACAATTATTGGCGAAGATACATCCGTTTGAATTTGGAAACAGAAACTTAAAACGTCAATTTCTCTGACAATTATTGGCGAAGATATATCCGTTTGAATTTGGAAACAGAAACTTAAAACGTCAATTTCTCGAAATGACTTCAAGACTACATATTTTCAGCTTTTGATGCAGAATCAAAATATATAAAAAGGGCTTCATAATGTTGAAAGAAATTCTAACTTTTGACAATTATTGGCGAAGATACATCCGTTTGAATTTGGAAACAGAAACTTAAAACGTCAATTTCTCGAAATGACTTCGAGACTACATATTTTCAGCTTTTGATGCAGAGTCAAAATATATAAAAAGGGCTTCATAATGTTGAAAGAAATTCTAACTTCTGACAAATATTGGCGAAGATACATCCGTTTGAATTTGGAAACAGAAACTTAAAACGTCAATTTCTCGAAATGACTTCGAGACTACATATTTTCAGCTTTTGATGCAGGGTCAAAATATATAAAAAGGGCTTCATAATGTTGAAAGAAATTCTAACTTCTGACAATTATTGGCGAAGATACATCCATTTGAATTTGGAAACAGAAACTTAAAACGTCAATTTCTCGAAATGACTTCGAGACTACATATTTTCAGCTTTTGATGCAGAGTCAAAATATATAAAAATGGCTTCATAATGTTGAAAGAAATTCTAACTTCTGACAATTATTGGCGAAGATACATCCGTTTGAATTTGGAAACAGAAACTTAAAACGTCGATTTCTCGAAATAACTTCAAGACTACATATTTTCAGCTTTTGGTGCAGAATCAAAATATATAAAAAGGGCTTCATAATGTTGAAAGAAATTCTAACTGCTGATAATTATTGGCGAAGATACATCCGTTTGAATTTGGAAACCGAAACTTAAAACGTCAATTTCTCGAAATGACTTCGCGACTACATATTTTCAGCTTTTGATGCAGAGTCAAAATATATAAAAAGGGCTTCATAATGTTGAAAGAAATTCTAACTTCTGACAATTATTGGCGAAGATACATCCGTTTGAATTTGGAAACAGAAACTTAAAACGTCAATTTCGCGAAATGACTTCGAGACTACATATTTTCAGCTTTTGATGCAGAATCAAAATATATAAAAAAGGGCTTCATAATGTTGAAAGAAATTCTAACTTCTGACAATTATTGGCGAAGATACATCCGTTTGAATTTGGAAACCGAAACTTAAAACGTCAATTTCGCGAAATGACTTCGAGACTACATATTTTCAGCTTTTGATGCAGAATCAAAATATATAAAAAGGGCTTCATAATGTTGAAAGAAATTCTAACTTCTGACAATTATTGGCGAAGATACATCCGGTTGAATTTGGAAACCGAAACTTAAAACGTCAATTTCTCGAAATGACTTCGAGACTACATATTTTCAGCTTTTGATGCAGAATCAAAATATATAAAAGGGGCTTCATAATGTTGAAAGAAATTCTGACTTCTGACAATTATTGGCGAGGATACATCCGTTTGAATTTGGGAAAAGAAACTTAAACCGCCAATATCTCGAAATGACTTCGAGACTACATATTTTCAACTTTTGATGCATAGTCAAAATATATAAAAAGGGCTTCATAATGTTGAAAGAAATTCTAACTTCTGACAATTATTGGCGAAGATACATCCGTTTGAATTTGGAAACAGAAACTTAAAACGTCAATTTCTCGAAATGACTTCGAGACTACATATTTTCAGCTTTTGATGCAGGGTCAAAATATGTAAAAAGGGCTTCATAATGTTGAAAGAAATTCTGACTTCTAACTTCTGACAATTATTGGCGAAGATACATCCGTTTGAATTTGGAAACAGAAACTTAAAACGTCAATTTCTCGAAATGACTTCGAGACTACATATTTTCAGCTTTTGATGCAGAATCAAAATATATAAAAAGGGCTTCATAATGTTGAAAGAAATTCTAACCTCTGACAATTATTGGCGAAGATACATCCGTTTGAATTTGGAAACAGAAACTTAAAACGTCGATTTCTCGAAATGACTTCAAGACTACATATTTTAAGCTTTTGATGCAGAGTCAAAATATATAAAAAGGGCTTCATAATGTTGAAAGAAATTCTAACTTTTGACAATTATTGGCGAAGATACATCCGTTTGAATTTGGAAACAGAAACTTAAAACGTCAATTTCTCGAAATGACTTCGAGACTACATATTTTCAGCTTTTGATGCAGAGTCAAAATATATAAAAAGGGCTTCATAATGTTGAAAGAAATTCTAACTTCTGACAAATATTGGCGAAGATACATCCGTTTGAATTTGGAAACAGAAACTTAAAACGTCAATTTCTCGAAATGACTTCGCGACTACATATTTTCAGCTTTTGATGCAGAATCAAAATATATAAAAAGGGCTTCATAATGTTGAAAGAAATTCTAACTTCTGACAATTATTGGCGAAGATACATCCGATTGAATTTGGAAACCGAAACTTAAAACGTCAATTTCTCGAAATGACTTCGCGACTACATATTTTCAGCTTTTGATGCAGAGTCAAAATATATAAAAAGGGCTTCATAATGTTGAAAGAAATTCTAACTTCTGACAATTATTGGCAAAGATACATCCGTTTGAATTTGGAAACAGAAACTTAAAACGTCAATTTCTCGAAATGACTTCGAGACTACATATTTTCAGCTTTTGATGCAGAATCAAAATATATAAAAAAGGGCTTCATAATGTTGAAAGAAATTCTAACTTCTGACAATTATTGGCGAAGATACATCCGTTTGAATTTGGAAACCGAAACTTAAAACGTCAATTTCGCGAAATGACTTCGAGACTACATATTTTCAGCTTTTGATGCAGAATCAAAATATATAAAAAGGGCTTCATAATGTTGAAAGAAATTCTAACTTCTGACAATTATTGGCGAAGATACATCCGGTTGAATTTGGAAACAGAAACTTAAAACATCAATTTCTCGAAATGACTTCGAGACTACATATTTTCAGCTTTTGAAGCAGAGTCAAAATATATAAAACGGGCTTCATAATGTTGAAAGAAATTCTGACTTCTGACAATTATTGGCGAAGATACATCCGTTTGAATTTGGGAAAAGAAACTTAAACCGCCAATATCTCGAAATGACTTCGAGACTACATATTTTCAACTTTTGATGCAGAATCAAAATATATAAAAAGGGCTTCATAATGTTGAAAGAAATTCTAACTTCTGACAATTATTGGCGAAGATACATCCGTTTGAATTTGGAAACAGAAACTTAAAACGTCAATTTCTCGAAATGACTTCGAGACTACATATTTTCAGCTTTTGATGCAGGGTCAAAATATGTAAAAAGGGCTTCATAATGTTGAAAGAAATTCTGACTTCTAACTTCTGAAAATTATTGGCGAAGATACATCCGTTTGAATTTGGAAACAGAAACTTAAAACGTCAATTTCTCGAAATGACTTCGAGACTACATATTTTCAGCTTTTGATGCAGAATCAAAATATATAAAAAGGGCTTCATAATGTTGAAAGAAATTCTAACCTCTGACAATTATTGGCGAAGATACATCCGTTTGAATTTGGAAACAGAAACTTAAAACGTCGATTTCTCGAAATGACTTCAAGACTACATATTTTAAGCTTTTGATGCAGAGTCAAAATATATAAAAAGGGCTTCATAATGTTGAAAGAAATTCTAACTTTTGACAATTATTGGCGAAGATACATCCGTTTGAATTTGGAAACAGAAACTTAAAACGTCAATTTCTCGAAATGACTTCGAGACTACATATTTTCAGCTTTTGATGCAGAGTCAAAATATATAAAAAGGGCTTCATAATGTTGAAAGAAATTCTAACTTCTGACAAATATTGGCGAAGATACATCCGTTTGAATTGGAAACAGAAACTTAAAACGTCAATTTCTCGAAATGACTTCGAGACTACATATTTTCAGCTTTTGATGCAGGGTCAAAATATATAAAAAGGGCTTCATAATGTTGAAAGAAATTCTAACTTCTGACAATTATTGGCGAAGATACATCCGATTGAATTTGGAAACAGAAACTTAAAACGTCAATTTCTCGAAATGACTTCGAGACTACATATTTTCAGCTTTTGATGCAGAGTCAAAATATATAAAAATGGCTTCATAATGTTGAAAGAAATTCTAACTTCTGACAATTATTGGCGAAGATACATCCGTTTGAATTTAGAAACAGAAACTTAAAACGTCAATTTCGCGAAATGACTTCGAGACTACATATTTTCAGCTTTTGATGCAGAATCAAAATATATAAAAAGGGCTTCATAATGTTGAAAGAAATTCTAACTTCTGACAATTATTGGCGAAGATACATCCGTTTGAATTTGGAAACAGAAACTTAAAACGTCAATTTCTCGAAATGACTTCGCGACTACATATTTTCAGCTTTTGATGCAGAGTCAAAATATAAAAAGGGCTTCATAATGTTGAAAGAAATTCTAACTTCTGACAATTATTGGCGAAGATACATCCATTTGAATTTGGAAACACAAACTTAAAACGTCGATTTCTCGAAATGACTTTGAGACTACATATTTTCAGCTTTTGATGCAGAGTCAAAATATATAAAAAGGGCTTCATAATGTTGAAAGAAATTCTAACTTCTGACAATTATTGGCGAAGATACATCCGTTTGAATTTGGAAACAGAAACTTAAAACGTCGATTTCTCGAAATGACTTCAAGACTACATATTTTCAGCTTTCGATGCAGAGTCAAAATATATAAAAAGGGCTTCATAATGTTGAAAGAAATTCTAACTTCTGACAAATATTGGCGAAGATACATCCGTTTGAATTTGGAAACAGAAACTTAAAACGTCAATTTCTCGAAATGACTTCGAGACTACATATTTTCAGCTTTTGATGCAGGGTCAAAATATATAAAAAGGGCTTCATAATGTTGAAAGAAATTCTAACTTCTGACAATTATTGGCGAAGATACATCCGTTTGAATTTGGAAACAGAAACTTAAAACGTCAATTTCTCGAAATGACTTCGAGACTACATATTTTCAGCTTTTGATGCAGGGTCAAAATATATAAAAAGGGCTTCATAATGTTGAAAGAAATTCTAACTTCTGACAATTATTGGCGAAGATACATCCGTTTGAATTTGGAAACAGAAACTTAAAACGTCAATTTCTCGAAATGACTTAAAGACTACATATTTTCAGCTTTTGATGCAGAATCAAAATATATAAAAAGGGCTTCATAATGTTGAAAGAAATTCTAACTGCTGACAATTATTGGCGAAGATACATCCGGTTGAATTTGGAAACCGAAACTTAAAACGTCAATTTCTCGAAATGACTTCGAGACTACATATTTTCAGCTTTTGATGCAGAATCAAAATATATAAAAAGGGGTTCATAATGTTGAAAGAAATTCTAACTTCTGACAATTATTGGCGAAGATACATCCGTTTGAATTTGGAAACAGAAACTTAAAACGTCAATTTCTCGAAATGACTTTGAGACTACATATTTTCAGCTTTTGATGCAGAGTCAAAATATATAAAAAGGGCTTCATAATGTTGAAAGAAATTCTAACTTCTGACAATTATTGACGAAGATACATCCGTTTGAATTTGGAAACAGAAACTTAAAACGTCAATTTCTCGAAATGACTTCGAGACTACATATTTTCAGCTTTTGATGCAGAATCAAAATATATAAAAAGGGCTTTATTATGTTAAAAGAAATTCTAACTTCTGACAATTATTGGCGAAGATACATCCGTTTGAATTTGGAAACCGAAACTTAAAACGTCAATTTCTCGAAATGACTTCGCGACTACATATTTTCAGCTTTTGATGCAGAATCAAAATATATAAAAAGGGCTTCATAATGTTGAAAGAAATTCTAACTGCTGACAATTATTGGCGAAGATACATCCGGTTGAATTTGGAAACCGAAACTTAAAACGTCAATTTCTCGAAATGACTTCGAGACTACATATTTTCAGCTTTTGATGCAGAGTCAAAATATATAAAAAGGGCTTCATAATGTTGAAAGAAATTCTGACTTCTGACAATTATTGGCGAAGATACATCCGTTTGAATTTGGGAATAGAAACTTAAACCGCCAATATCTCGAAATGACTTCGAGACTACATATTTTCAGCTTTTGATGCAGAATCAAAATATATAAAAATGGGTTCATAATGTTGCAAGAAATTCTAACTTCTGACAATTATTGGCGAAGATACATCCGTTTGAATTTGGAAACAGAAACTTAAAACGTCAATTTCTCGAAATGACTTCGAGACTACATATTTTCAGCTTTTGATGCAGAGTCAAAATATATAAAAAGGGCTTCATAATGTGAAAGAAATTCTAACTTCTGACAATTATTGGCGAAGATACATCCGTTTGAATTTGGAAACAGAAACTTAAAACGTCAATTTCTCGAAATGACTTCGAGACTACATATTTTCAGCTTTTGATGCAGAATCAAAATATATAAAAAGGGCTTCATAATGTTGAAAGAAATTCTAACTTCTGACAATTATTGGCGAAGATACATCCGTTTGAATTTGGAAACAGAAACTTAAAACGTCAATTTCTCGAAATGACTTCGCGACTACATATTTTCAGCTCTTGATGCAGAGTCAAAGTATATAAAAAGGGCTTAATAATGTTGAAAGAAATTCTAACTTCTGACAATTATTGGCGAAGATACATCCGTTTGAATTTGGAAACAGAAACTTAAAACGTCAATTTCTCGAAATGACTTCGCGACTACATATTTTCAGCTTTTGATGCAGAGTCAAAATATATAAAAAGGTCTTCATAATGTTGAAAGAAATTCTAACTTCTGACAATTATTGGCGAAGATAGATCCGTTTGAATTTGGAAACCGAAACCTAAAACGTAAATTTCTCGAAATAACTTCAGGACTACATATTTTCAGCTTTTGGTGCAGAATCAAAATATATAAAAAGGGCTTCATAATGTTGAAAGAAATTCTAACTGCTGACAATTATTGGCGAAGATACATCCGTTTGAATTTGGAAACCGAAACCTAAAACGTCAATTTCTCGAAATGACTTCGCGACTACATATTTTCAGCTTTTGATGCAGAGTCAAAATATATAAAAAGGGCTTCATAATGATGAAAGAAATTCTGACTTCTGCCAATTATTGGCGAATATACATCCGTTTGAATTTGGAAACCGAAACTTAAAACGTCAATTTCTCGAAATGACTTTGCGACTACATATTTTCAGCTTTTGATGCAGAGTCAAAATATATAAAAAGGGCTTCATAATGTTGAAAGAAATTCTAACTTCTGACAATTATTGGCGAAGATACATCCGTTTGAATTTGGAAACAGAAACTTAAAACGTCAATTTCTCGAAATGACTTCGAGACTACATATTTTCAGCTTTTGATGCAGAATCAAAATATATAAATAGGGCTTCATAATGTTGAAAGAAATTCTAACTTTTGACAATTATTGGCGAAAATACATCCGTTTGAATTTGGAAACCGAAACTTAAAACGTGAATTTCTCAAAATGACTTCGCGACTACATATTTTCAGCTTTTGATGCAGAGTCAAAATATATAAAAAGGGCTTCATAATGTTGAAAGAAATTCTAACTTCTGACAATTATTGGCGAAGATACATCCGTTTGAATTTGGAAACCGAAACTTAAAACGTCAATTTCGCGAAATGACTTCGCGACTACATATTTTCAACTTTTGATGCAGAGTCAAAATATATAAAAAGGGCTTCATAATGTTGAAAGAAATTCTAACTTCTGACAATTATTGGCGAAGATACATCCGTTTGAATTTGGAATCAGAAACTTAAAACGTCAATTTCTCGAAATGACTTTGAGACTACATATTTTCAGCTTTTGATGCAGAGTCAAAATATATAAAAAGGGCTTCATAATGTTGAAAGAAATTCTAACTTCTGACAATTATTGGCGAAGATACATCCGTTTGAATTTGGAAACAGAAACTTAAAACGTCAATTTCTCGAAATGATTTCGAGACTACATATTTTCGGCTTTTGATGCAGAATCAAAATATATAAAAAGGGCTTCATTATGTTGAAAGAAATTCCAACTTCTGACAATTATTGGCGAAGATACATCCGTTTGAATTTGGAAACAGAAACTTAAAACGTCAATTTCTCGAAATGACTTCAAGACTACATATTTTCAGCTTTTGATGCAGAATCAAAATATATAAAAAGGGCTTCATAATGTTGAAAGAAATTCTAACTGCTGACAATTATTGGCGAAGATACATCCGGTTGAATTTGGAAACCGAAACTTAAAACGTCAATTTCTCGAAATGACTTAGAGACTACATATTTTCAGCTTTTGATGCAGAGTCAAAATATATAAAAGGGGCTTCATAATGTTGAAAGAAATTCTGACTTCTGACAATTATTGGCGAAGATACATCCGTTTGAATTTGGGAAAAGAAACTTAAACCGCCAATATCTCGAAATGACTTCGAGACTACATATTTTCAACTTTTGATGCAGAATCAAAATATATAAAAAGGGCTTCATAATGTTGAAAGAAATTCTAACTGCTGACAATTATTGGCGAAGATACATCCGTTTGAATTTGGAAACAGAAACTTAAAACTTCAATTTCTCGAAATGACTTCGAGACTACATATTTTCAGCTTTTGATGCAGAGTCAAAATATATAAAAAGGGCTTCATAATGTTGAAAGAAATTCTAACTTCTGACAATTATTGGCGAAGATACATCCGTTTGAATTTGGAAACAGAAACTTAAAACGTCAATTCCTCGAAATGACTTCGAGACTACATATTTTCAGCTTTTGATGCAGAATCAAAATATATAAAAAGGGCTTCATAATGTTGAAAGAAATTCTAACTGCTGACAATTATTGGCGAAGATACATCTGTTTTGAATTTGGAAACAGAAACTTAAACGTCAATTTCTCTAAATGACTTTCGCGACTACGTATTTTCAGCTTTTGATGCCGAGTCAAAATATATAAATAGGGCTTCATAATGTTGAAAGAAATTCTGACTTCTGCCAATTATTGGCGAAGATACATCCGTTTGAATTTGGGAAAATAAACTTAAAACGCCAATATCTCGAAATGACTTCGAGACTACATATTTTCAGCTTTTGATGCAGAATCAAAATATATAAAAAGGGGTTCATAATGTTGCAAGAAATTCTAACTTCTGACAATTATTGGCGAAGATACATCCGTTTGAATTTGGAAACAGAAACTTAAAACGTCAATTTCTCGAAATGACTTCGAGACTACATATTTTCAGCTTTCGAAGCAGAGTAAAAATATATAAAAAGGGCTTCATAATGTTGAAAGAAATTCTAACTTCTGACAATTATTGGCGAAGATACATCCGTTTGAATTTGGAAACAGAAACTTAAAACGTCAATTTCTCGAAATTACTTCGAGACTACATATTTTCAGCTTTTAATGCAGAGTCAAAATATATAAAAAGGGCTTCATAATGTTGAAAGAAATTCTAACTTCTGACAATTATTGGCGAAGATACATCCGTTTGAATTTGGAAACAGAAACTTAAAACGTCAATTTCTCGAAATGACTTCAAGACTACATATTTTCAGCTTTTGATGCAGAATCAAAATATATAAAAAGGGCTTCATAATGTTGAAAGAAATTCTAACTTTTGACAATTATTGGCGAAGATACATCCGTTTGAATTTGGAAACCGAAACTTAAAACGTCAATTTCTCGAAATGACTTCGCGACTACATATTTTCAGCTTTTGATGCAGAGTCAAAATATATAAAAAGGGCTTCATAATGTTGAAAGAAATTCTAACTGCTGACAATTATTGGCGAAGATACATCCGTTTGAATTTGGAAACCAGAAACTTAAAACGTCAATTTCTCGAAATGACTTCGAGACTACATATTTTCAGCTTTTGATGCAGAGTCAAAATATATAAAAAGGGCTTCATAATGTTGAAAGAAATTCTAACTTCTGACAATTATTGGCGAAGATACATCCGGTTGAATTTGGAAACCGAAACTTAAAACGTCAATTTCGCGAAATGACTTCGAGACTACATATTTTCAGCTTTTGATGCAGAATCCAAAATATATAAAAAAGGGGCTTCATAATGTTGAAAAGAAATTCTGACTTCTGACATTATTGGCGAAGATACATCCGTTTGAATTTGGAATCAGAAACTTAAAACGTCAATTTCTCGAAATGACTTTGAGACTACATATTTTCAGCTTTTGATGCAGAATCAAAATATATAAAAAGGGCTTCATTATGTTGAGTGAAATTCTAACTTCTGACAATTATTGGCGAAGATACATCCGTTTGAATTTGGAAACAGAAACTTAAAACGTCAATTTCTCGAAATGAATTCGAGACTACATATTTTCAGCTTTTGATGCAGGGTCAAAATATATAAAAAGGGCTTCATAATGTTGAAAGAAATTCTAACTTCTGACAATTATTGGCGAAGATACATCCGTTTGAATTTGGAAACAGAAACTTAAAACGTCAATTTCTCGAAATGACTTCAAGACTACATATTTTCAGCTTTTGATGCAGAATCAAAATATATAAAAAGGGCTTCATAATGTTGAAAGAAATTCTAACTTCTGACAATTATTGGCGAAGATACATCCGGTTGAATTTGGAAACCGAAACTTAAAACGTCGATTTCTCGAAATGACTTTGAGACTACATATTTTCAGCTTTTGATGCAGAGTCAAAATATATAAAAGGGGCTTCATAATGTTGAAAGAAATTCTGACTTCTGACAATTATTGGCGAAGATACATCCGTTTGAATTTGGGAATAGAAACTTAAACCGCCAATATCTCGAAATGACTTCGAGACTACATATTTTCAGCTTTTGATGCAGAATCAAAATATATAAAAAGGGGTTCATAATGTTGAAAGAAATTCTAACTTCTGACAATTATTGGCGAAGATACATCCGTTTGAATTTGGAAACAGAAACTTAAAACGTCAATTTCTCTAAATGACTTCGCGACTACATATTTTCAGCTTTTGATGCAGAGTCAAAATATATAAAAAGGGCTTCATAATGTTGAAAGAAATTCTAACTTCTGACAATTATTGGCGAAGATACATCCGTTTGAATTTGGAAACAGAAACTTAAAACGTCAATTTCTCGAAATGACTTCGAGACAACATATTTTCAGCTTTTGATGCAGAATCAAAATATATAAAAAGGGCTTCATAATGTTGCAAGAAATTCTAACTTCTGACAATTATTGGCGAAGATACATCCGTTTGAATTTGGAAACAGAAACTTAAAACGTCAATTTCTCGAAATGACTTCGAGACTACATATTTTCAGCTTTTGATGCAGAATCAAAATATATAAAAAGGGCTTCATAATGTGGAAAGAAATTCTAACTTCTGACAATTATTGGCGAAGATACATCCGTTTGAATTTGGAAACAGAAACTTAAAACGTCAATTTCTCGAAATGACTTCGAGACTACATATTTTCAGCTTTTGATGCAGAGTCAAAATATATAAAAAGGGCTTCATAATGTTGAAAGAAATTCTAACTTCTGACAATTATTGGCGAAGATACATCCGTTTGAATTTGGAAACAGAAACTTAAAACGTCAATTTCTCTAAATGACTTCGCGACTACATATTTTCAGCTTTTGATGCAGAGTCAAAATATATAAAAAGGGCTTCATAATGTTGAAAGAAATTCTGACTTCTGACAATTATTGGCGAAGATACATCCGTTTGAATTTGGGAAAAGAAACTTAAAACGCCAATATCTCGAAATGACTTCGAGACTACATATTTTCAGCTTTTGATGCAGAATCAAAATATATAAAAAGGGGTTCATAATGTTGAAAGAAATTCTAACTTCTGACAATTATTGGCGAAGATACATCCGTTTGAATTTGGAAACAGAAACTTAAAACGTCAATTTCTCGAAATGACTTCGAGACTACATATTTTCAGCTTTCGAAGCAGAGTCAAAATATATAAAAAGGGCTTCATAATGTTGAAAGAAATTCTAACTTCTGACAATTATTGGCGAAGATACATCCGTTTGAATTTGGAAACAGAAACTTAAAACGTCAATTTCTCGAAATGACTTCGAGACTACATATTTTCAGCTTTTGATGCAGAATCAAAATATTTAAAAAGGGCTTCATAATGTTGAAAGAAATTCTAACTTCTGACAATTATTGGCGAAGATACATCCGTTTGAATTTGGAAACAGAAACTTAAAACGTCAATTTCTCGAAATGACTTCGAGACTACATATTTTCAGCTTTTGATGCAGAATCAAAATATATAAAAAGGGCTTCATAATGTTGAAAGAAATTCTAACTTTTGACAATTATTGGCGAAGATACATCCGTTTGAATTTGGAAACCGAAACTTAAAACGTCAATTTCTCGAAATGACTTCGCGACTACATATTTTCAGCTTTTGATGCAGAGTCAAAATATATAAAAAGGGCTTCATAATGTTGAAAGAAATTCTAACTTCTGACAATTATTGGCGAAGATACATCCGTTTGAATTTGGAAACCGAAACTTAAAACGTCAATTTCTCGAAATGACTTCGAGACTACATATTTTCAGCTTTTGATGCAGAGTCAAAATATATAAAAAGGGCTTCATAATGTTGAAAGAAATTCTAACTTCTGACAATTATTGGCGAAGATACATCCGTTTGAATTTGGAAACAGAAACTTAAAACGTCAATTTCGCGAAATGACTTCGAGACTACATATTTTCAGCTTTTGATGCAGAATCAAAATATATAAAAAGGGCTTCATAATGTTGAAAGAAATTCTAACTTCTGACAATTATTGGCGAAGATACATCCGTTTGAATTTGGAAACAGAAACTTAAAACGTCAATTTCTCGAAATGACTTTGAGACTACATATTTTCAGCTTTTGATGCAGAGTCAAAATATATAAAAAGGGCTTCATAATGTTGAAAGAAATTCTAACTTCTGACAATTATTGGCGAAGATACATCCGTTTGAATTTGGAAACAGAAACTTAAAACGTCAATTTCTCGAAATGACTTCGAGACTACATATTTTCAGCTTTTGATGCAGAGTCAAAATATATAAAAAAGGGCTTCATTATGTTGAAAGAAATTCCAACTTCTGACAATTATTGGCGAAGATACATCCGTTTGAATTTGGAAACAGAAACTTAAAACGTCAATTTCTCGAAATGACTTCGAGACTACATATTTTCAGCTTTTGATGCAGAATCAAAATATATAAAAAGGGCTTCATAATGTTGAAAGAAATTCTAACTTCTGACAATTATTGGCGAAGATACATCCGTTTGAATTTGGAAACAGAAACTTAAAACGTCAATTTCTCGAAATGACTTTGAGACTACATATATTTTCAGCTTTTGATGCAGAGTCAAAATATATAAAAAGGGCTTCATAATGTTGAAAGAAATTCTAACTTCTGACAATTATTGGCGAAGATACATCCGTTTGAATTTGGAAACAGAAACTTAAAACGCCAATATCTCGAAATGACTTCGAGACTACATATTTTCAGCTTTTGATGCAGAATCAAAATATATAAAAAGGGCTTCATAATGTTGAAAGAAATTCTAACTTCTGACAATTATTGGCGAAGATACATCCGTTTGAATTTGGAAACCGAAACTTAAAACGTCAATTTCTCGAAATGACTTCGCGACTACATATTTTCAGCTTTTGAAGCAGAGTCAAAATATATAAAAAGGGCTTCATAATGTTGAAAGAAATTCTAACTTCTGACAATTATTGGCGAAGATACATCCGTTTGAATTTGGAAACAGAAACTTAAAACGTCAATTTCTCGAAATGACTTCGAGACTACATATTTTCAGCTTTTGATGCAGAATCAAAATATATAAAAAGGGCTTCATAATGTTGAAAGAAATTCTAACTTCTGACAATTATTGGCGAAGATACATCCGTTTGAATTTGGAAACAGAAACTTAAAACGTCAATTTCTCGAAATGACTTCGAGACTACATATTTTCAGCTTTTGATGCAGAGTCAAAATATATAAAAAGGGCTTCATAATGTTGAAAGAAATTCTAACTTCTGACAATTATTGGCGAAGATACATCCGTTTGAATTTGGAAACAGAAACTTAAAACGTCAATTTCTCGAAATGACTTCGAGACTACATATTTTCAGCTTTTGATGCAGAGTCAAAATATATAAAAAGGGCTTCATAATGTTGAAAGAAATTCTAACTTCTGACAATTATTGGCGAAGATACATCCGTTTGAATTTGGAAACAGAAACTTGAACGAAACTTAAAACGTCAATTTCTCGAAATGACTTCGAGACTACATATTTTCAGCTTTTGATGCAGAATCAAAATATATAAAAAGGGCTTCATAATGTTGAAAGAAATTCTAACTTCTGACAATTATTGGCGAAGATACATCCGTTTGAATTTGGAAACAGAAACTTAAAACGTCAATTTCTCGAAATGACTTCGAGACTACATATTTTCAGCTTTTGATGCAGAGTCAAAATATATAAAAAGGGCTTCATAATGTTGAAAGAAATTCTAACTCTGACAATTATTGGCGAAGATACATCCGTTTGAATTTGGAAACAGAAACTTAAAACGTCAATTTCTCGAAATGACTTCGAGACTACATATTTTCAGCTTTTGATGCAGAGTCAAAATATATAAAAAGGGCTTCATAATGTTGAAAGAAATTCTAACTTCGGACAATTATTGGCGAAGATACATCCGTTTGAATTTGGAAACAGAAACTTAAAACGTCAATTTCTCGAAATGACTTCTCGAGACTACATATTTTCAGCTTTTGATGCAGAGTCAAAATATATAAAAAGGGCTTCATAATGTTGAAAGAAATTCTAACTTCTGACAATTATTGGCGAAGATACATCCGTTTGAATTTGGAAACAGAAACTTAAAACGTCAATTTCTCGAAATGACTTCGAGACTACATATATTTTCAGCTTTTGATGCAGAATCAAAATATATAAAAAGGGCTTCATAATGTTGAAAGAAATTCTAACTTCTGACAATTATTGGCGAAGATACATCCGTTTGAATTTGGAAACAGAAACTTAAAACGTCAATTTCTCGAAATGACTTCGAGACTACATATTTTCAGCTTTTGATGCAGAGTCAAAATATATAAAAAGGGCTTCATAATGTTGAAAGAAATTCTAACTTCTGACAATTATTGGCGAAGATACATCCGTTTGAATTTGGAAACAGAAACTTAAAACGTCAATTTCTCGAAATGACTTCGAGACTACATATTTTCAGCTTTTGATGCAGAGTCAAAATATATAAAAAGGGCTTCATAATGTTGAAAGAAATTCTAACTTCTGACAATTATTGGCGAAGATACATCCGTTTGAATTTGGAAACAGAAACTTAAAACGTCAATTTCTCGAAATGACTTCGAGACTACATATTTTCAGCTTTTGATGCAGAGTCAAAATATATAAAAAGGGCTTCATAATGTTGAAAGAAATTCTAACTTCTGACAATTATTGGCGAAGATACATCCGTTTGAATTTGGAAACAGAAACTTAAAACGTCAATTTCTCGAAATGACTTCGAGACTACATATTTTCAGCTTTTGATGCAGAGTCAAAATATATAAAAAGGGCTTCATAATGTTGAAAGAAATTCTAACTTCTGACAATTATTGGCGAAGATACATCCGTTTGAATTTGGAAACAGAAACTTAAAACGTCAATTTCTCGAAATGACTTCGAGACTACATATTTTCAGCTTTTGATGCAGAGTCAAAATATATAAAAAGGGCTTCATAATGTTGAAAGAAATTCTAACTTCTGACAATTATTGGCGAAGATACATCCGTTTGAATTTGGAAACAGAAACTTAAAAACGTCAATTTCTCGAAATGACTTCGAGACTACATATTTTCAGCTTTTGATGCAGAGTCAAAATATATAAAAAGGGCTTCATAATGTTGAAAGAAATTCTAACTTCTGACAATTATTGGCGAAGATACATCCGTTTGAATTTGGAAACAGAAACTTAAAACGTCAATTTCTCGAAATGACTTCGAGACTACATATTTTCAGCTTTTGATGCAGAGTCAAAATATATAAAAAGGGCTTCATAATGTTGAAAGAAATTCTAACTTCTGACAATTATTGGCGAAGATACATCCGTTTGAATTTGGAAACAGAAACTTAAAACGTCAATTTCTCGAAATGACTTCTGAGACTACATATTTTCAGCTTTTGATGCAGAGTCAAAATATATAAAAAGGGCTTCATAATGTTGAAAGAAATTCTAACTTCTGACAATTATTGGCGAAGATACATCCGTTTGAATTTGGAAACAGAAACTTAAAACGTCAATTTCTCGAAATGACTTCGAGACTACATATTTTCAGCTTTTGATGCAGAGTCAAAATATATAAAAAGGGCTTCATAATGTTGAAAGAAATTCTAACTTCTGACAATTATTGGCGAAGATACATCCGTTTGAATTTGGAAACAGAAACTTAAAACGTCAATTTCTCGAAATGACTTCGAGACTACATATTTTCAGCTTTTGATGCAGAGTCAAAATATATAAAAAGGGCTTCATAATGTTGAAAGAAATTCTAACTTCTGACAATTATTGGCGAAGATACATCCGTTTGAATTTGGAAACAGAAACTTAAAACGTCAATTTCTCGAAATGACTTCGAGACTACATATTTTCAGCTTTTGATGCAGAGTCAAAATATATAAAAAGGGCTTCATAATGTTGAAAGAAATTCTAACTTCTGACAATTATTGGCGAAGATACATCCGTTTGAATTTGGAAACAGAAACTTAAAACGTCAATTTCTCGAAATGACTTCGAGACTACATATTTTCAGCTTTTGATGCAGAGTCAAAATATATAAAAAGGGCTTCATAATGTTGAAAGAAATTCTAACTTCTGACAATTATTGGCGAAGATACATCCGTTTGAATTTGGAAACAGAAACTTAAAACGTCAATTTCTCGAAATGACTTCGAGACTACATATTTTCAGCTTTTGATGCAGAGTCAAAATATATAAAAAGGGCTTCATAATGTTGAAAGAAATTCTAACTTCTGACAATTATTGGCGAAGATACATCCGTTTGAATTTGGAAACAGAAACTTAAAACGTCAATTTCTCGAAATGACTTCGAGACTACATATTTTCAGCTTTTGATGCAGAGTCAAAATATATAAAAAGGGCTTCATAATGTTGAAAGAAATTCTAACTTCTGACAATTATTGGCGAAGATACATCCGTTTGAATTTGGAAACAGAAACTTAAAACGTCAATTTCTCGAAATGACTTCGAGACTACATATTTTCAGCTTTTGATGCAGAGTCAAAATATATAAAAAGGGCTTCATAATGTTGAAAGAAATTCTAACTTCTGACAATTATTGGCGAAGATACATCCGTTTGAATTTGGAAACAGAAACTTAAAACGTCAATTTCTCGAAATGACTTCGAGACTACATATTTTCAGCTTTTGATGCAGAGTCAAAATATATAAAAAAGGGCTTCATAATGTTGAAAGAAATTCTAACTTCTGACAATTATTGGCGAAGATACATCCGTTTGAATTTGGAAACAGAAACTTAAAACGTCAATTTCTCGAAATGACTTCGAGACTACATATTTTCAGCTTTTGATGCAGAGTCAAAATATATAAAAAGGGCTTCATAATGTTGAAAGAAATTCTAACTTCTGACAATTATTGGCGAAGATACATCCGTTTGAATTTGGAAACAGAAACTTAAAACGTCAATTTCTCGAAATGACTTCGAGACTACATATTTTCAGCTTTTGATGCAGAGTCAAAATATATAAAAAGGGCTTCATAATGTTGAAAGAAATTCTAACTTCTGACAATTATTGGCGAAGATACATCCGTTTGAATTTGGAAACAGAAACTTAAAACGTCAATTTCTCGAAATGACTTCGAGACTACATATTTTCAGCTTTTGATGCAGAGTCAAAATATATAAAAAGGGCTTCATAATGTTGAAAGAAATTCTAACTTCTGACAATTATTGGCGAAGATACATCCGTTTGAATTTGGAAACAGAAACTTAAAACGTCAATTTCTCGAAATGACTTCGAGACTACATATTTTCAGCTTTTGATGCAGAGTCAAAATATATAAAAAGGGCTTCATAATGTTGAAAGAAATTCTAACTTCTGACAATTATTGGCGAAGATACATCCGTTTGAATTTGGAAACAGAAACTTAAAACGTCAATTTCTCGAAATGACTTCGAGACTACATATTTTCAGCTTTTGATGCAGAGTCAAAAAATATAAAAAGGGCTTCATAATGTTGAAAGAAATTCTAACTTCTGACAATTATTGGCGAAGATACATCCGTTTGAATTTGGAAACAGAAACTTAAAACGTCAATTTCTCGAAATGACTTCGAGACTACATATTTTCAGCTTTTGATGCGAGAGTCAAAATATATAAAAAGGGCTTCATAATGTTGAAAGAAATTCTAACTTCTGACAATTATTGGCGAAGATACATCCGTTTGAATTTGGAAACAGAAACTTAAAACGTCAATTTCTCGAAATGACTTCGAGACTACATATTTTCAGCTTTTGATGCAGAGTCAAAATATATAAAAAGGGCTTCATAATGTTGAAAGAAATTCTAACTTCTGACAATTATTGGCGAAGATACATCCGTTTGAATTTGGAAACAGAAACTTAAAACGTCAATTTCTCGAAATGACTTCGAGACTACATATTTTCAGCTTTTGATGCAGAGTCAAAATATATAAAAAGGGCTTCATAATGTTGAAAGAAATTCTAACTTCTGACAATTATTGGCGAAGATACATCCGTTTGAATTTGGAAACAGAAACTTAAAACGTCAATTTCTCGAAATGACTTCGAGACTACATATTTTCAGCTTTTGATGCAGAGTCAAAATATATAAAAAGGGCTTCATAATGTTGAAAGAAATTCTAACTTCTGACAATTATTGGCGAAGATACATCCGTTTGAATTTGGAAACAGAAACTTAAAACGTCAATTTCTCGAAATGACTTCGAGACTACATATTTTCAGCTTTTGATGCAGAGTCAAAATATATAAAAAGGGCTTCATAATGTTGAAAGAAATTCTAACTTCTGACAATTATTGGCGAAGATACATCCGTTTGAATTTGGAAACAGAAACTTAAAACGTCAATTTCTCGAAATGACTTCGAGACTACATATTTTCAGCTTTTGATGCAGAGTCAAAATATATAAAAAGGGCTTCATAATGTTGAAAGAAATTCTAACTTCTGACAATTATTGGCGAAGATACATCCGTTTGAATTTGGAAACAGAAACTTAAAACGTCAATTTCTCGAAATGACTTCGAGACTACATATTTTCAGCTTTTGATGCAGAGTCAAAATATATAAAAAGGGCTTCATAATGTTGAAAGAAATTCTAACTTCTGACAATTATTGGCGAAGATACATCCGTTTGAATTTGGAAACAGAAACTTAAAACGTCAATTTCTCGAAATGACTTCGAGACTACATATTTTCAGCTTTTGATGCAGAGTCAAAATATATAAAAAGGGCTTCATAATGTTGAAAGAAATTCTAACTTCTGACAATTATTGGCGAAGATACATCCGTTTGAATTTGGAAACAGAAACTTAAAACGTCAATTTCTCGAAATGACTTCGAGACTACATATTTTCAGCTTTTGATGCAGAGTCAAAATATATAAAAAGGGCTTCATAATGTTGAAAGAAATTCTAACTTCTGACAATTATTGGCGAAGATACATCCGTTTGAATTTGGAAACAGAAACTTAAAACGTCAATTTCTCGAAATGA
The DNA here is from genome assembly GCF_018153295.1 of Drosophila grimshawi. Lineage (NCBI taxonomy): Eukaryota > Metazoa > Arthropoda > Insecta > Diptera > Drosophilidae > Drosophila > Drosophila grimshawi. The sequence goes on from NW_025063420.1 coordinate 30,964, forward strand.
CTTCGAGACTACATATTTTCAGCTTTTGATGCAGAGTCAAAATATATAAAAAGGGCTTCATAATGTTGAAAGAAATTCTAACTTCTGACAATTATTGGCGAAGATACATCCGTTTGAATTTGGAAACAGAAACTTAAAACGTCAATTTCTCGAAATGACTTCGAGACTACATATTTTCAGCTTTTGATGCAGAGTCAAAATATATAAAAAGGGCTTCATAATGTTGAAAGAAATTCTAACTTCTGACAATTATTGGCGAAGATACATCCGTTTGAATTTGGAAACAGAAACTTAAAACGTCAATTTCTCGAAATGACTTCGAGACTACATATTTTCAGCTTTTGATGCAGAATCAAAATATATAAAAAGGGCTTCATAATGTTGAAAGAAATTCTAACTTCTGACAATTATTGGCGAAGATACATCCGTTTGAATTTGGAAACAGAAACTTAAAACGTCAATTTCTCGAAATGACTTCGAGACTACATATTTTCAGCTTTTGATGCAGAATCAAAATATATAAAAAGGGCTTCATAATGTTGAAAGAAATTCTAACTTCTGACAATTATTGGCGAAGATACATCCGTTTGAATTTGGAAACAGAAACTTAAAACGTCAATTTCTCGAAATGACTTCGAGACTACATATTTTCAGCTTTTGATGCAGAGTCAAAATATATAAAAAGGGCTTCATAATGTTGAAAGAAATTCTAACTTCTGACAATTATTGGCGAAGATACATCCGTTTGAATTTGGAAACAGAAACTTAAAACGTCAATTTCTCGAAATGACTTCGAGACTACATATTTTCAGCTTTTGATGCAGAGTCAAAATATATAAAAAGGGCTTCATAATGTTGAAAGAAATTCTAACTTCTGACAATTATTGGCGAAGATACATCCGTTTGAATTTGGAAACAGAAACTTAAAACGTCAATTTCTCGAAATGACTTCGAGACTACATATTTTCAGCTTTTGATGCAGAGTCAAAATATATAAAAAGGGCTTCATAATGTTGAAAGAAATTCTAACTTCTGACAATTATTGGCGAAGATACATCCGTTTGAATTTGGAAACAGAAACTTAAAACGTCAATTTCTCGAAAATGACTTCGAGACTACATATTTTCAGCTTTTGATGCAGAGTCAAAATATATAAAAAGGGCTTCATAATGTTGAAAGAAATTCTAACTTCTGACAATTATTGGCGAAGATACATCCGTTTGAATTTGGAAACAGAAACTTAAAACGTCAATTTCTCGAAATGACTTCGAGACTACATATTTTCAGCTTTTGATGCAGAAGTCAAAATATATAAAAAGGGCTTCATAATGTTGAAAGAAATTCTAACTTCTGACAATTATTGGCGAAGATACATCCGTTTGAATTTGGAAACAGAAACTTAAAACGTCAATTTCTCGAAATGACTTCGAGACTACATATTTTCAGCTTTTGATGCAGAGTCAAAATATATAAAAAGGGCTTCATAATGTTGAAAGAAATTCTAACTTCTGACAATTATTGGGGAAGATACATCCGTTTGAATTTGGAAACAGAAACTTAAAACGTCAATTTCTCGAAATGACTTCGAGACTACATATTTTCAGCTTTTGATGCAGAGTCAAAATATATAAAAAGGGCTTCATAATGTTGAAAGAAATTCTAACTTCTGACAATTATTGGCGAAGATACATCCGTTTGAATTTGGAAACAGAAACTTAAAACGTCAATTTCTCAGAAATGACTTCGAGACTACATATTTTCAGCTTTTGATGCAGAATCAAAATATATAAAAAGGGCTTCATAATGTTGAAAGAAATTCTAACTTCTGACAATTATTGGCGAAGATACATCCGTTTGAATTTGGAAACAGAAACTTAAAACGTCAATTTCTCGAAATGACTTCGAGACTACATATTTTCAGCTTTTGATGCAGAGTCAAAATATATAAAAAGGGCTTCATAATGTTGAAAGAAATTCTAACTTCTGACAATTATTGGCGAAGATACATCCGTTTGAATTTGGAAACAGAAACTTAAAACGTCAATTTCTCGAAATGACTTCGAGACTACATATTTTCAGCTTTTGATGCAGAGTCAAAATATATAAAAAGGGCTTCATAATGTTGAAAGAAATTCTAACTTCTGACAATTATTGGCGAAGATACATCCGTTTGAATTTGGAAACAGAAACTTAAAACGTCAATTTCTCGAAATGACTTCGAGACTACATATTTTCAGCTTTTGATGCAGAGTCAAAATATATAAAAAGGGCTTCATAATGTTGAAAGAAATTCTAACTTCTGACAATTATTGGCGAAGATACATCCGTTTGAATTTGGAAACAGAAACTTAAAACGTCAATTTCTCGAAATGACTTCGAGACTACATATTTTCAGCTTTTGATGCAGAATCAAAATATATAAAAAGGGCTTCATAATGTTGAAAGAAATTCTAACTTCTGACAATTATTGGCGAAGATACATCCGTTTGAATTTGGAAACAGAAACTTAAAACGTCAATTTCTCGAAATGACTTCGAGACTACATATTTTCAGCTTTTGATGCAGAGTCAAAATATATAAAAAGGGCTTCATAATGTTGAAAGAAATTCTAACTTCTGACAATTATTGGCGAAGATACATCCGTTTGAATTTGGAAACAGAAACTTAAAACGTCAATTTCTCGAAATGACTTCGAGACTACATATTTTCAGCTTTTGATGCAGAGTCAAAATATATAAAAAGGGCTTCATAATGTTGAAAGAAATTCTAACTTCTGACAATTATTGGCGAAGATACATCCGTTTGAATTTGGAAACAGAAACTTAAAACGTCAATTTCTCGAAATGACTTCGAGACTACATATTTTCAGCTTTT
>NW_025063421.1:0-619 GCF_018153295.1 Drosophila grimshawi
CTCATCTAAGAAAGAAGTAAGGGATATTCTTCGATTAATAGAAAATATATGGAAAGCATTAAATAGGGTCCAAACTTAAAAATAATGCTTATATCTTCGTCAAAAATTGACCCATTTCAAATATAAAGGTATTTTTAGAATTAACTTAATCTTTGGAACAAAACTGCATTAAAATAATTTGACTTCCGACTCATCTAAGAAAGATATTAAGGGATATTCTTAGATTAATAGAAAATATATGGCAAACATTGAATAGGTCTACCCTGAAATAAACAGTTATATCTTCGTCAAAAATACCATATTCCAAATATAAAGGTATTTTAGAATTTACTCGTCTTTGGAACAAAACTGCATTAAAATAATTTGACTTCCGACTCATCTAAGAAAGAAAATAAGGGATATTCTTCGAATCATAGAAAATATATGGCGAACATTAAATAGGTCAACCCTGAAATAAATGGCCATATCTTCGTCCAAAAAATTACCATATTTCAAATATAAAGGTATTTTTTAAATTTACTCGATCTTTGGAACAAAACTGCAATTAAAATAATTTGACTTCAGAACTCATCTAAGAAAGAGTATTAAGGGATATTCTTCGATAAATAGAAAATATATG
>NW_025063422.1:0-1434 GCF_018153295.1 Drosophila grimshawi
GAAGATACATCCGGTTGAATTTGGAAACAGAAACTTAAAAACGTCACTCTCTCGAAATGACTTCGCGACTACATATCTTCAGCTTTTGATGCGGAGTCAAAATATATAAAAAGGGCTTCTAATGTTGAAAGAAATTCTGACTTTGGACAATTATTGGCGAAGATACATCCGTTTGAATTTGGAAACAGAAACTTAAAACGCCAATTTCTCTGAAATGACTTCGAGACTACATTTTTTCAGCTTTTGATGCAGGGTCAAAATATATAAAAAGGGCTTCATAATGTTGAAAGAAATTCTAACTTCTGACAATTATTGGCGAAGATACATCCGTTTGAATTTGGAAACAGAAACTTAAAACGTCAATTTCTCGAAATGGCCTCGAGTCTACATATTTTCAGCTTTTGATGCAGGGTCAAAATATATAAAAAGGGCTTCATAATGTTGAAAGAAATTCTAACTTCTGACAATTATTGGCGAAGATACATCCGGTTGAATTTGGAAAACGAAACTTAAAACGTCAATTTCTCTGAAATGACTTCGCTACTACATATTTTCAGCTTTTGATGCAGAGTCAAAATCTACAAAAGTGCTTCCATATCGTTGAAAGAAATTCTAACTTCTGACAATTATTGGCGAAGATACATCCGTTTGAATTTGGGAAAAGAAACTTAAACCGCCAATATCTCGAAATGACTTCGCGACTACATATTTTCAGCTTTCGATGCAGAGTCAAAATATATAAAAAGGGCTTCATAATGTTGAAAGAAATTCTAACTTCTGACAATTATTGGCGAAGATACATCCGTTTGAATTTGGAAACAGAAACTTAAAACGTCAATTTCTCGAAATGACTTCGAGACTACATATTTTCAGCTTTTGATGCAGAGTCAAAATATATAAAAAGGGCTTCATAATGTTGAAAGAAATTCTAACTTCTGACAATTATTGGCGAAGATACATCCATTTGAATTTGGAAACAGAAACTTAAAACGTCAATTTCTCGAAATGACTTCGCGACTACATATTTTCAGCTTTTGATGCAGACTCAAAATATATAAAAAGGGCTTCATAATGTTGAAAGAAATTCTGACTTCTGACAATTATTAACGAAGATACATCCGTTTGAATTTGGGAAAATAAACTTAAAACGCCAATATCTCGAAATGACTTCGAGACTACATATTTTCAACTTTTGATGCAGAATCAAAATATATAAAAAGGGCTTCATAATGTTGAAAGAAATTCTAACTGCTGACAATTATTGGCGAAGATACATCCGGTTGAATTTGGAATCCGAAACTTAAAACGTCAATTTCTCGAAATGACTTCGCGACTACATATTTTCAGCTTTTGATGCAGAGTCAAAATATATAAAAAGGGCTTTATAATGTTGAAAGAAATTCTAACTGCTGACAATTATTGGCGAAGATACAT
>NW_025063423.1:0-66303 GCF_018153295.1 Drosophila grimshawi
GTCAATTTCTCGAAATGACTTCGAGACTACATATTTTCAGCTTTTGATGCAGAATCAAAATATATAAAAAAGGGCTTCATAATGTTGAAAGAAATTCTAACTTCTGACAATTATTGGCGAAGATACATCCGTTTGAATTTGGAAACAGAAACTTAAAACGTCAATTTCTCGAAATGGCTTCGAGACTACATATTTTCAGCTTTTTGATGCAGAATCAAAATATATAAAAAGGGCTTCATAATGGTTGAAAGAAATTCTAACTTCTGACAATTATTGGCGAAGATACATCCGGTTGAATTTGGAAACCGAAACTTAAAACGTCGATTTCTCGAAATGACTTCGAGACTACATATTTTTCAGCTTCTGATGCAGAGTCAAAATATATAAAAAGGGGTTCATAATGTTGAAAGAAATTCTAACTTCTGACAATTATTGGCGAAGATACATCCGTTTGAATTTGGAAACAGAAACTTAAAAACGTCGATTTCTCGAAATGACTTCAAGACTACATATTTTCAGCTTTTGATGCAGAATCAAAATATATACAAAGGGCTTCATAATGTTGAAAAAATTCTAACTGCTGACAATTATTGGCGAAGATACATCCTGTTAAATTTGGAAACCGAAACTTAAAACGTCAATTTCTCGAAATGACTTCAAAACTACATATTTTCAGCTTTTGATGCAGAGTCAAAATATATAAAAGGGGCTTCATAATGTTGAAAGAAATTCTAACTTCTGACAATTATTGGCGAAGATACATCCGTTTGAATTTGGGAAAAGAAACTTAAACCGCCAATATCTCGAAATGACTTCGAGACTACATATTTTCAACTTTTGATGCATAGTCAAAATATATAAAAAGGGCTTCATAATGTTGAAAGAAATTCTAACTTCTGACAATTATTGGCGAAGATACATCCGTTTGAGTTTGGAAACAGAAACTTAAAACGTCAATTTCTCGAAATGACTTCGAGACTACATATTTTCAGCTTTTGATGCAGGGTCAAAATATATAAAAAGGGCTTCATAATGTTGAAAGAAATTCTAACTTCTGACAATTATTGACGAAGATACATCCGTTTGAATTTGGAAACCGAAACTTAAAACGTCAATTTCTCGAAATGACTTCGCGACTACATATTTTCAGCTTTTGATGCAGAATCAAAATATATAAAATGGGATTCATAATGTTGAAAGAAATTCTGACTTCTGACAATTATTGGCGAAGATACATCCGTTTGAATTTGGAAACAGAAACTTAAAACGTCAATTTCTCGAAATGACTTCGAGACTACATATTTTCAGCTTTTGATGCAGAGTCAAAATATATAAAAAGGGCTTCATAATGTTGAAAGAAATTCTAACTTCTGACAATTATTGGCGAAGATACATCCGTTTGAATTTGGAAACAGAAACTTAAAACGTCGATTTCTCGAAATGACTTCGAGACTACATATTTTCAGCTTTTGATGCACAGTCAAAATATATAAAAAGGGCTTCATAATGTTGAAAGAAATTCTAACTTCTGATAATTATTGGCGAAGATACATCCGTTTGAATTTGGAAACAAAAACTTAAAACGTCAATTTCGCGAAATGACTTCGAGACTACATATTTTCAGCTTTTGATGCAGAATCAAAATATATAAAAAGGGCTTCATAATGTTGAAAGAAATTCTAACTTCTGACAATTATTGGCGAAGATACATCCGTTTGAATTTGGAATCAGAAACTAAAAACGTCAATTTCTCGAAATGACTTCGAGACTACATATTTTCAGCTTTGGAAGCAGAGACAAAATATATAAAAAGGGCTTCATAATGTTGAAAGAAATTCTAACTTCTGACAATTATTGGCGAAGATACATCCATTTGAATTTGGAAACAGAAACTTAAAACGTCAATTTCTCGAAATGACTTTGAGACTACATATTTTCAGCTTTTGATGCAGAGTCAAAATATATAAAAAGGGCTTCATAATGTTGAAAGAAATTCTAACTTCTGACAATTATTGGCGAAGATACATCCGTTTGAATTTGGTAACCGAAACTTAAAACGTCAATTTCTCGAAATGACTTCGAGACTACATATTTTCAGCTTTTGATGCAGAGTCAAAATATATAAAAAGGGCTTCATAATGTTGAAAGAAATTCTGACTTCTGCCAATTATTGGCGAAGATACATCCGTTTGAAATTGGAAACCGAAACTTAAAACGTCAATTTCTCGAAATGACTTCGAGACTACATATTTTCAGCTTTTGATGCAGAGTCAAAATATATAAAAAGGGCTTCATAATGTTGAAAGAAATTCTAACTGCTGACAATTATTGGCGAAGATACATCCGTTTGAATTTGGAAACCAAAACTTAAAACGTCAATTTCTCGAAATGACTTCGCGACTACATATTTTCAGCTTTTGATGCAGAGTCAAAATATATAAGAAGGGCTTCATAATGTTGAAAGAAATTCTAACTTCTGACAATTATTGGCGAAGATACATCCGTTTGAATTTGGAAACAGAAACTTAAAACGTCAATTTCTCGAAATGACTTCGCGACTACATATTTTCAGCTTTTGATGCAGAGTCAAAATATATAAAAAGGGCTTCATAATGATGGGAGAAATTCTGACTTCTGCCAATTATTGGCGAAGATACATCCGTTTGAATTTGGAAACCGAAACTTAAAACGTAAATTTCTCGAAATGACTTCGCGACTACATATTTTCAGCTTTTGATGCAGAGTCAAAATATATAAAAAGGGCTTCATAATGTTGAAAGAAATTCTAACTTCTGACAATTATTGGCGAAGATACATCCGTTTGAATTTGGAAACAGAAACTTAAAACGTCAATTTCGCGAAATGACTTCGAGACTACATATTTTCAGCTTTTGATACAGAATCAAAATATATAAAAAGGGCTTCATAATGTTGAAAGAAATTCTAACTTCTGACAATTATTGGCGAAGATACATCCGTTTGAATTTGGAAACAGAAACTTAAAACGTCAATTTCTCGAAATGACTTCGCGACTACATATTTTCAGCTTTTGATGCAGAGTCAAAATATATAAAAAGGGCTTCATAATGTTGAAAGAAATTCTAACTTCTGACAATTATTGGCGAAGATACATCCGTTTGAATTTGGAAACAGAAACTTAAAACGTCAATTTCTCGAAATGACTTCGAGACTACATATTTTCAGCTTTTGATACAGAGTCAAAATATATAAAAAGGGCTTCATATTGTTGAAAGAAATTCTAACTGCTGACAATTATTGGCGAAGATACATCCGTTTGAATTTGGAAACCGAAACTTAAAACGTCGATTTCTCGAAATGACTTCACGACTACATATTTTCTGCTTTTGATGCAGAGTCAGAATCTATAAAAAGGGGTTCATAATGTTGAAAGAAATTCTAACTTCTGACAATTATTGGCGAAGATACATCCGCTTGAATTTGGACACAGAAACTTAAAACGTCAATTTCTCGAAATGACTTCGAGACTACATATTTTCAGCTTTTGATGCAGAGTCAAAATATATAAAAAGGGCTTCATAATGTTGAAAGAAATTCTAACTTCTGACAATTATTGGCGAAGATACATCCATTTGAATTTGGAAACCGAAACTTAAAACGTCAATTTCTCGAAATGACTTTGCGACTACATATTTTCAGCTTTTGATGCAGAATCAAAATATATAAAAAGGGCTTCATAATGTTGAAAGAAATTCTAACTTCTGACAATTATTGGCGAAGATACATCCGTTTGAATTTGGAAACAGAAACTTAAAACGTCAATTTCGCGAAATGACTTCGAGACTACATATTTTCAGCTTTTGATACAGAATCAAAATATATAAAAAGGGCTTCATAATGTTGAAAGAAATTCTAACTTCTGACAATTATTGGCGAAGATACATCCGTTTGAATTTGGAAACCGAAACTTAAAACGTCAATTTCTCGAAATGACTTCGAGACTACATATTTTCAGCTTTTGATGCAGAGTCAAAATATATAAAAAGGGCTTCATAATGTTGAAAGAAATTCTAACTGCTGACAATTATTGGCGAAGATACATCCGTTTGAATTTGGAAACCGAAACTTAAAACGTCAATTTCTCGAAATGACTTCGCGACTACATATTTTCAGCTTTTGATGCAGAGTCAAAATATATAAAAAGGGCTTCATATTGTTGAAAGAAATTCTAACAGCTGACAATTATTGGCGAAGATACATCCGTTTGAATTTGGAAACAGAAACTTAAAACGTCAATTTCTCGAAATGACTTCGCGACTACATATTTTCAGCTTTTGATGCAGAGTCAAAATATATAAAAAGGGCTTCATAATGATGGGAGAAATTCTGACTTCTGCCAATTATTGGCGAAGATACATCCGTTTGAATTTGGAAACCGAAACTTAAAACGTAAATTTCTCGAAATGACTTCGCGACTACATATTTTCAGCTTTTGATGCAGAGTCAAAATATATAAAAAGGGCTTCATAATGTTGAAAGAAATTCTAACTTCTGACAATTATTGGCGAAGATACATCCGTTTGAATTTGGAAACAGAAACTTAAAACGTCAATTTCGCGAAATGACTTCGAGACTACATATTTTCAGCTTTTGATACAGAATCAAAATATATAAAAAGGGCTTCATAATGTTGAAAGAAATTCTAACTTCTGACAATTATTGGCGAAGATACATCCGTTTGAATTTGGAAACCGAAACTTAAAACGTCAATTTCTCGAAATGACTTCGCGACTACATATTTTCAGCTTTTGATGCAGAGTCAAAATATATAAAAAGGGCTTCATAATGTTGAAAGAAATTCTAACTGCTGACAATTATTGGCGAAGATACATCCGTTTGAATTTGGAAACCGAAACTTAAAACGTCAATTTCTCGAAATGACTTCGCGACTACATATTTTCAGCTTTTGATGCAGAGTCAAAATATATAAAAAAGGCTTCATAATGATGAAAGAAATTCTGACTTCTGCCAATTATTGGCGAAGATACATCCGTTTGAATTTGGAAACCGAAACTTAAAACGTCAATTTCTCGAAATGACTTCGCGACTACATATTTTCAGCTTTTGATGCAGAGTCAAAATATATAAAAAGGGCTTCATAATGATGAGAGAAATTCTGACTTCTGCCAATTATTGGCGAAGATACATCCGTTTGAATTTGGAAACCGAAACTTAAAACGTCAATTTCTCGAAATGACTTCGCGACTACATATTTTCAGCTTTTGATGCAGAGTCAAAATATATAAAAAGGGCTTCATAATGTTGAAAGAAATTCTAACTTCTGACAATTATTGGCGAAGATACATCCGTTTGAATTTGGAAACAGAAACTTAAAACGTCAATTTCGCGAAATGACTTCGAGACTACATATTTTCAGCTTTTGATACAGAATCAAAATATATAAAAAGGGCTTCATAATGTTGAAAGAAATTCTAACTTCTGACAATTATTGGCGAAGATACATCCGTTTAAATTTGGAAACCGAAACTTAAAACGTCAATTTCTCGAAATGACTTCGAGACTACATATTTTCAGCTTTTGATGCAGAGTCAAAATATATAAAAAGGGCTTCATAATGTTGAAAGAAATTCTAACTGCTGACAATTATTGGCGAAGATACATCCGTTTGAATTTGGAAACCGAAACTTAAAACGTCAATTTCTCGAAATGACTTCGCGACTACATATTTTCAGCTTTTGATGCAGAGTCAAAATATATAAAAAGGGCTTCATAATGTTGAAAGAAATTCTAACTTCTGACAATTATTGGCGAAGATACATCCGTTTGAATTTGGAAACAGAAACTTAAAACGTCAATTTCTCGAAATGACTTCGAGACTACATATTTTCAGCTGTTGATGCAGAGTCAAAATATATAAAAATGGCTTCATATTGTTGAAAGAAATTCTAATTTCTGACAATTATTGGCGAAGATACATCCGTTTGAATTTGGAAACAGAAACTTAAAACGTCAATTTCTCGAAATGACTTCGAGACTACATATTTTCAGCTTTTGATGCAGAGTCAAAATATATAAGAAGGGCTTCATAATGTTGAAAGAAATTCTAACTTCTGACAATTGTTGGCGAAGATACATCCGTTTGAATTTGGAAACAGAAACTTAAAACGTCAATTTCTCGAAATGACTTCGCGACTATATATTTTCAGCTTTTGATGCAGAGTCAAAATATATAAAAAGGGCTTCATAATGATGAGAGAAATTCTGACTACTGCCAATTATTGGCGAAGATACATCCGTTTGAATTTGGAAACCGAACCTTAAAACGTCAATTTCTCGAAATGACTTCGCGACTACATATTTTCAGCTTTTGATGCAGAGTCAAAATATATAAAAAGGGCTTCATAATGTTGAAAGAAATTCGAACTTCTGACAATTATTGGCGAAGATACATCCGTTTGAATTTGGAAACAGAAACTTAAAACGTCAATTTCGCGAAATGACTTCGAGACTACATATTTTCAGCTTTTGATACAGAATCAAAATATATAAAAAGGGCTTCATAATGTTGAAAGAAATTCTAACTTCTGACAATTATTGGCGAAGATACATCCGTTTGAATTTGGAAACCGAAACTTAAAACGTCAATTTCTCGAAATGACTTCGCGACTACATATTTTCAGCTTTTGATGCAGAGTCAAAATATATAAAAAGGGCTTCATAATGTTGAAAGAAATTCTAACTTCTGACAATTATTGGCGAAGATACATCCGTTTGAATTTGGAAACAGAAACTTAAAACGTCAATTTCTCGAAATGACTTCGAGACTACATATTTTCAGCTTTTGATGCAGAGTCAAAATATATAAGAAGGGCTTCATAATGTTGAAAGAAATTCTAACTTCTGACAATTATTGGCGAAGATACATCCGTTTGAATTTGGAAACAGAAACTTAAAACGTCAATTTCTCGAAATGACTTCGCGACTATATATTTTCAGCTTTTGATGCAGAGTCAAAATATATAAAAAGGGCTTCATAATGATGAGAGAAATTCTGACTACTGCCAATTATTGGCGAAGATACATCCGTTTGAATTTGGAAACCGAACCTTAAAACGTCAATTTCTCGAAATGACTTCGCGACTACATATTTTCAGCTTTTGATGCAGAGTCAAAATATATAAAAAGGGCTTCATAATGTTGAAAGAAATTCGAACTTCTGACAATTATTGGCGAAGATACATCCGTTTGAATTTGGAAACAGAAACTTAAAACGTCAATTTCGCGAAATGACTTCGAGACTACATATTTTCAGCTTTTGATACAGAATCAAAATATATAAAAAGGGCTTCATAATGTTGAAAGAAATTCTAACTTCTGACAATTATTGGCGAAGATACATCCGTTTGAATTTGGAAACCGAAACTTAAAACGTCAATTTCTCGAAATGACTTCGCGACTACATATTTTCAGCTTTTGATGCAGAGTCAAAATATATAAAAAGGGCTTCATAATGTTGAAAGAAATTCTAACTTCTGACAATTATTGACGAAGATACATCCGTTTTGAATTTGGAAACAGAAACTTAAAACGTCAATTTCTCGAAATGACTTCGAGACTACATATTTTCAGCTTTTGATACAGAGTCAAAATATATAAAAAGGGCTTCATATTGTTGAAAGAAATTCTAACTCCTGACAATTATTGGCGAAGATACATCCGTTTGAATTTGGAAACCGAAACTTAAAACGTCGATTTCTCGAAATGACTTCGCGACTACATATTTTCAGCTTTTGATGCAGAGTCAAAATATATAAAAAAGGCTTCATAATGATGAAAGAAATTCTGACTTCTGCCAATTATTGGCGAAGATACATCCGTTTGAATTTGGAAACCGAAACTTAAAACGTCAATTTCTCGAAATGACTTCGCGACTACATATTTTCAGCTTTTGATGCAGATTCAAAATATATAAAAAGGGCTTCATAATGTTGAAAGAATTTCTGACCTCTGCCAATTATTGGCGAAGATACATCCGTTTGAATTTGGAAACCGAAACTTAAAACGTCAATTTCTCGAAATGACTTCGCGACTACATATTTTCAGCTTTTGATGCAGAGTCAAAATATATAAAAAGGGCATCATAATGTTGAAAGAAATTCTAACTTCTGACAATTATTGGCGAAGATACATCCGTTTGAATTTGAAAACAGAAACTTAAAACGTCAATTTCTCGAAATGACTTCGAGACTACATATTTTCAGCTTTTGATACAGAGGCAAAATGTATAAAAATGGCTTCATAATGTTGAAAGAAATTCTAACTTCTGACAATTATTGGCGAAGATACATCCGTTTGAATTTGGAAACAGAAACTTAAAACGTCAATTTCTCGAAATGACTTCGAGACTACATATTTTCAGCTTTTGATGCAGAGTCAAAATATATAAAAAGGGCTTCATAATGTTGAAAGAAATTCTAACTGCTGACAATTATTGGCGAAGATACATCCGTTTGAATTTGGAAACCGAAACTTAAAACGTCAATTTCTCGAAATGACTTCGCGACTACATATTTTCAGCTTTTGATGCAGAGTCAAAATATATAAAAAGGGCTTCATATTGTTGAAAGAAATTCTAACTTCTGACAATTATTGGCGAAGATACATCCGTTTGAATTTGGAAACAGAAACTTAAAACGTCAATTTCTCGAAATGACTTCGCGACTACATATTTTCAGCTTTTGATGCAGAGTCAAAATATATAAAAAGGGCTTCATAATGATGGGAGAAATTCTGACTTCTGACAATTATTGGCGAAGATACATCCGTTTGAATTTGGAAACCGAAACTTAAAACGTAAATTTCTCGAAATGACTTCGCGACTACATATTTTCAGCTTTTGATGCAGAGTCAAAATATATAAAAAGGGCTTCATAATGTTGAAAGAAATTCTAACTTCTGACAATTATTGGCGAAGATACATCCGTTTGAATTTGGAAACAGAAACTTAAAACGTCAATTTCGCGAAATGACTTCGAGACTACATATTTTCAGCTTTTGATACAGAATCAAAATATATAAAAAGGGCTTCATAATGTTGAAAGAAATTCTAACTTCTGACAATTATTGGCGAAGATACATCCGTTTGAATTTGGAAACCGAAACTTAAAACGTCAATTTCTCGAAATGACTTCGCGACTACATATTTTCAGCTTTTGATGCAGAGTCAAAATATATAAAAAGGGCTTCATAATGTTGAAAGAAATTCTAACTGCTGACAATTATTGGCGAAGATACATCCGTTTGAATTTGGAAACCGAAACTTAAAACGTCAATTTCTCGAAATGACTTCGCGACTACATATTTTCAGCTTTTGATGCAGAGTTAAAATATATAAAAAGGGCTTCATAATGTTGAAAGAAATTCTAACTTCTGACAATTATTGGCGAAGATACATCCGTTTGAATTTGGAAACAGAAACTTAAAACGTCAATTTCTCGAAATGACTTCGAGACTACATATTTTCAGCTTTTGATGCAGAGTCAAAATATATAAAAAGGGCTTCATATTGTTGAAAGAAATTCTAACTGCTGACAATTATTGGCGAAGATACATCCGTTTGAATTTGGAAACCGAAACTTAAAACGTCGATTTCTCGAAATGACTTCGCGACTACATATTTTCAGCTTTTGATGCAGAGTCAAAATATATAAAAAAGGCTTCATAATGATGAAAGAAATTCTGACTTCTGCCAATTATTGGCGAAGATACATCCGTTTGAATTTGGAAACCGAAACTTAAAACGTCAATTTCTCGAAATGACTTCGCGACTACATATTTTCAGCTTTTGATGCAGAGTCAAAATATATAAAAAGGGCTTCATAATGATGAGAGAAATTCTGACTTCTGCCAATTATTGGCGAAGATACATCCGTTTGAATTTGGAAACCGAAACTTAAAACGTCAATTTCTCGAAATGACTTCGCGACTACATATTTTCAGCTTTTGATGCAGAGTCAAAATATATAAAAAGGGCTTCATAATGTTGAAAGAAATTCTAACTTCTGACAATTATTGGCGAAGATACATCCGTTTGAATTTGGAAACAGAAACTTAAAACGTCAATTTCGCGAAATGACTTCGAGACTACATATTTTCAGCTTTTGATACAGAATCAAAATATATAAAAAGGGCTTCATAATGTTGAAAGAAATTCTAACTTCTGACAATTATTGGCGAAGATACATCCGTTTGAATTTGGAAACCGAAACTTAAAACGTCAATTTCTCGAAATGACTTCGAGACTACATATTTTCAGCTTTTGATGCAGAGTCAAAATATATAAAAAGGGCTTCATAATGTTGAAAGAAATTCTAACTGCTGACAATTATTGGCGAAGATACATCCGTTTGAATTTGGAAACCGAAACTTAAAACGTCAATTTCTCGAAATGACTTCGCGACTACATATTTTCAGCTTTTGATGCAGAGTCAAAATATATAAAAAGGGCTTCATAATGTTGAAAGAAATTCTAACTTCTGACAATTATTGGCGAAGATACATCCGTTTGAATTTGGAAACAGAAACTTAAAACGTCAATTTCTCGAAATGACTTCGCGACTACATATTTTCAGCTTTTGATGCAGAGTCAAAATATATAAAAAGGGCTTCATATTGTTGAAAGAAATTCTAACTGCTGACAATTATTGGCGAAGATACATCCGTTTGAATTTGGAAACAGAAACTTAAAACGTCAATTTCTCGAAATGACTTCGCGACTACATATTTTCAGATTTTGATGCAGAGTCAAAATATATAAAAAAGGCTTCATAATGATGAAAGAAATTCTGACTTCTGCCAATTATTGGCGAAGATACATCCGTTTGAATTTGGAAACCGAAACTTAAAACGTCAATTTCTCGAAATGACTTCGAGACTACATATTTTCAGCTTTTGATGCAGAGTCAAAATATATAAAAAGGGGTTCATAATGTTGAAAGAAATTCTAACTTCTGACAATTATTGGCGAAGATACATCCGTTTGAATTTGAGAAAAGAAACTTAAACCGCCAATATCTCGAAATGACTTCGAGACTACATATTTTCAACTTTTGATGCAGAGTCAAAATATATAAAAAGGGCTTCATAATGTTGAAAGAAATTCTAACTTCTGACAATTATTGACGAAGATACATCCGTTTGAATTTGGAAACCCAAACTAAAACGTCAATTTCTCGAAATGACTTTGAGACTACATATTTTCAGCTTTTGATGCAGAGTCAAAATATATAAAAAGGGCTTCATAATGTTGAAAGAAATTCTAACTTCTGACAATTATTGCCGAAGATACATCCGTTTGAATTTGGAAACAGAAACTTAAAACATCAATTTCTCGAAATGACTTCGCGACTACATATTTTCAGCTTTTGATGCAGAGTCAAAATATATAAAAAGGGCTTCATAATGTTGAAAGAAATTCTAACTGCTGACAATTATTGGCGAAGATACATCCGTTTGAATTTGGAAACCGAAATTTAAAACGTCAATTTCTCGAAATGACTTCGCGACTACATATTTTCAGCTTTTGATGCAGAGTCAAAATATATAAAAAGGGCTTCATAATGTTGAAAGAAATTCTAACTTCTGACAATTATTGGCGAAGATACATCCGTTTGAATTTGGAATCAGAAATTTAAAAAGTCAATTTCTCGAAATGACTTTGAGACTACATATTTTTAGCTTTTGATGCAGAATCAAAATATATAAAAACGGCTTCATAATGTTGAAAGAAATTCTAACTGCTGACAATTATTGGCGAAGATACATCCGGTTGAATTTGGAAACCGAAACTTAAAACGTCAATTTCTCGAAATGACTTCGAGACTACATATTTTCAGCTTTTGATGCAGAGTCAAAATATATAAAAGGGGCTTCATAATGTTGAAAGAAATTCTGACTTCTGACAATTATTGGCGAAGATACATCCGTTTGAATTTGGGAAAATAAACTTAAACCGCCAATATCTCGAAATGACTTCGAGACTACATATTTTCAACTTTTGATGCATAGTCAAAATATATAAAAAGGGCTTCATAATGTTGAAAGAAATTCTAACTTCTGACAATTATTGGCGAAGATACATCCGTTTGAATTTGGAAACAGAAACTTAAAACGTCAATTTCTCGAAATGACTTCGAGACTACATATTTTCAGCTTTTGATGCAGGGTCAAAATATATAAAAAGGGCTTCATAATGTTGAAAGAAATTCTAACTTCTGACAATTATTGGCGAAGATACATCCGTTTGAATTTGGAAACAGAAACTTAAAACGTCAATTTCTCGAAATGACTTCGAGACTACATATTTTCAGCTTTTGATGCAGAATCAAAATATATAAAAAGGGCTTCATAATGTTGAAAGAAATTCTAACTTCTGACAATTATTGGCGAAGATACATCCGTTTGAATTTGGAAACAGAAACTTAAAACGTCAATTTCTCGAAATGACTTCAAGACTTCATATTTTCAGCTTTTGATGCAGAGTCAAAATATATAAAAAGGGCTTCATAATGTTGAAAGAAATTCTAACTTCTGACAATTATTGGCGAAGATACATCCGTTTGAATTTGGAAACCGAAACTTAAAACGTCAATTTCTCGAAATGACTTCGCGGCTACATATTTTCAGCTTTTGATGCAGAGTCAAAATATATAAAAAGGGCTTCATAATGTTGAAAGAAATTCTAACTGCTGACAATTATTGGCGAAGATACATCCGGTTGAATTTGGAAACCGAAACTTAAAACGTCAATTTCTCGAAATGACTTCGAGACTACATATTTTCAGCTTTTGATGCAGAGTCAAAATATATAAAAGGGGCTTCATAATGTTGAAAGAAATTCTGACTTCTGACAATTATTGGCGAAGATACATCCGTTTGAATTTGGGAAAATAAACTTAAACCGCCAATATCTCGAAATGACTTCGAGACTACATATTTTCAACTTTTGATGCATAGTCAAAATATATAAAAAGGGCTTCATAATGTTGAAAGAAATTCTAACTTCTGACAATTATTGGCGAAGATACATCCGTTTGAATTTGGAAACAGAAACTTAAAACGTCAATTTCTCGAAATGACTTCGAGACTACATATTTTCAGCTTTTGATGCAGGGTCAAAACATATAAAAAGGGCTTCATAATGTTGAAAGAAATTGTAACCTCTGACAATTATTGGCGAAGATACATCCGTTTGAATTTGGAAACAGAAACTTAAAACGTCAATTTCTCGAAATGACTTCAAGACTACATATTTTCAGCTTTCGATGCAGAATCAAAATATATAAAAAGGGCTTCATAATGTTGAAAGAAATTCTAACTGCTGACAATTATTGGCGAAGATACATCCGTTTGAATTTGGAAACCGAAACTTAAAACGTCAATTTCTCGAAATGACTTCGAGACTACATATTTTCAGCTTTTGATGCAGAGTCAAAATATATAAAAAGGGCTTCATAATGTTGAAAGAAATTCTAACTTCTGACAATTATTGGCGAAGATACATCCGTTTGAATTTGGAAACAGAAACTTAAAACGTCAATTTCTCGAAATGACTTCGCGACTAAATATTTTCAGCTTTTGATGCAGAGTCAAAATATATAAAAAGGGCTTCATAATGTTGAAAGAAATTCTGACTTCTGACAATTATTGGCGAAGATACATCCGTTTGAATTTGGGAAAATAAACTTAAAACGTCAATTTCTCGAAATGACTTCGAGACTACATATTTTCAGCTTTTGATGCAGAGTCAAAATATATAAAAAGGGCTTCATAATGTTGAAAGAAATTCTAACTTCTGACAATTATTGGCGAAGATACATCCGTTTGAATTTGGAAACAGAAACTTAAAACATCAATTTCTCGAAATGACTTCGAGACTACATATTTTCAGCTTTTGAAGCAGAGTCAAAATATATAAAAAGGCTTCATAATGTTGAAAGAAATTCTAACTTCTGACAATTATTGGCGAAGATACATCCGTTTGAATTTGGAAACAGAAACTTAAAACGTCAATTTCTCGAAATGACTTCGAGACTACATATTTTCAGCTTTTGATGCAGAGTCAAAATATATAAAAATGGCTTCATAATGTTGAAAGAAATTCTAACTTCTGACAATTATTGGCGAAGATACATCCGTTTGAATTTGGAAACAGAAACTTAAAACGTCGATTTCTCGAAATAGCTTCAAGACTACATATTTTCAGCTTTTGGTGCAGAATCAAAATATATAAAAAGGGCTTCATAATGTTGAAAGAAATTCTAACTGCTGACAATTATTGGCGAAGATACATCCGGTTGAATTTGGAAACCGAAACTTAAAACGTCAATTTCTCGAAATGACTTCGCGACTACATATTTTCAGCTTTTGGTGCAGAGTCAAAATATATAAAAAATGGCTTCATAATGATGAAAAGAAATTCTGACTTCTGCCAATTATTGGCGAAGATACATCCGTTTGAATTTGGAAACCGAAACTTAAAAACGTAAATTTCTCGAAATGACTTCGCGACTACATATTTTCAGCTTTTGATGCAGAGTCAAAATATATAAAAAGGGCTTCATAATGTTGAAAGAAATTCTAACTTCTGACAATTATTGGCGAAGATACATCCGTTTGAATTTGGAAACAGAAACTTAAAACGTCAATTTCGCGAAATGACTTCGAGACTACATATTTTCAGCTTTTGATGCAGAATCAAAATATATAAAAATGGCTTCATAATGTTGAAAGAAATTCTAACTTCTGACAATTATTGGCGAAGATACATCCGTTTGAATTTGGAAACCGAAACTTAAAACGTCAATTTCTCGAAATGACTTCGCGACTACATATTTTCAGCTTTTGAAGCAGAGTCAAAATATATAAAAAGGGCTTCATAATGTTGAAAGAAATTCTAACTTCTGACAATTATTGGCGAAGATACCTGCGTTTGAATCTGGAAACCGAAACTTAAAACGTCAATTTCTCGAAATGACGTCGCGACTACATATTTTCAGCTTTTGATGCAGAGTCAAAATATATAAAAGGGCTTCATAATGTTGAAAGAAATTCTGACTTCTGACAATTATTGGCGAAGATACATCCGTTTGCATTTGGAAACAGAAACTTAAAACGTAAATTTCTCGAAATGACTTCGCGACTACATATTTTCAGCTTTTGATGCAGAGTCAAAATATATAAAAAGGGCTTCATAATGTTGAAAGAAATTCTAACTTCTCGAAATGACTTCAAGACTACATATTTTCAGCTTTTGATGCAGAATCAAAATATATAAAAAGGGCTTCATAATGTTGAAAGAAATTCTAACTGCTGAGAATTATTGGCGAAGAAACATCCGGTTGAATTTGGAAACCGAAACTTAAGACGTCAATTTCTCGAAATGACTTCGCGACTACATATTTTCAGCTTTTGATGCAGAGTCAAAATATATAAAAAGGGCTTCATAATGTTGAAAGAAATTCTAACTTCTGACAATTATTGACGAAGATACATCCGTTTGAATTTGGAAACAGAAACTTAAAACGTCAATTTCTCGAAATGACTTCGCGACAACATATTTTCAGCTTTTGAAGCAGAGTCAAAATATATAAAAAGGGCTTCATAATGTTGAAAGAAATTCTAACTTCTGACAATTATTGACGAAGATACATCCGTTTGAATTTGGAAACAGAAACTTAAAACGTCAATTTCTCGAAATGACTTCGAGACTACATATTTTCAGCTTTTGATGCAGAGTCAAAATATATAAAAAGGGCTTCATAATGTTGAAAGAAATTCTAACTTCTGACAATTATTGGCGAAGATACATCCGATTGAATTTGGAAACAGAAACTTAAAACGTCAATTTCTCGAAATGACTTCGAGACTACATATTTTCAGCTTTTGATGCATAGTCAAAATATATAAAAATGGCTTCATAATGTTGAAAGAAATTCTAACTTCTGACAATTATTGGCGAAGATACATCCGTTTGAATTTGGAAACAGAAACTTAAAACGTCAATTTCTCGAAATGACTTCAAGACTACATATTTTCAGCTTTTGATGCAGAATCAAAATATATAAAAAGGGCTTCATAATGTTGAAAGAAATTCTAACTGCTGATAATTATTGGCGAAGATACATCCGTTTGAATTTGGAAACCGAAACTTAAAACGTCAATTTCTCGAAATGACTTCGCGACTACATATTTTCAGCTTTTGATGCAGAGTCAAAATATATAAAAAGGGCTTCATAATGATGAAAGAAATTCTGACTTCTGCCAATTATTGGCGAAGATACATCCGTTTGAATTTGGAAACCGAAACTTAAAACGTCAATTTCTCGAAATGACTTCGAGACTACATATTTTCAGCTTTTGATGCCGAGTCAAAATATATAAAAAGGGCTTCATAATGTTGAAAGAAATTCTAACTTCTGACAATTATTGGCGAAAATACATCCGTTTGAATTTGGAAACAGAAACTTAAAACGTCAATTTCTCGAAATGACTTCGAGACTACATATTTTCAGCTTTTGATGCAGAGTCAAAATATATAAAAAGGGCTTCATAATGTTGAAAGAAATTCTAATTTCTGACAATTATTGGCGAAGATACATCCGTTTGAATTTGGAAACAGAAACTTAAAACGTCAATTTCTCGGAATGACTTCGAGACTACATATTTTCAGCTTTTGATGCGGAATCAAAATATATAAAAAGGGCTTCATAATGTTGAAAGAAATTCTAACTTCTCGAAATGACTTCAAGACTACATATTTTCAGCTTTTGATGCAGAATCAAAATATATAAAAAGGGCTTCATAATGTTGAAAGAAATTCTAACTGCTGACAATTATTGGCGAAGATACATCCGGTTGAATTTGGAAACCGAAACTTAAAACGTCAATTTCTCGAAATGACTTCGCGACTACATATTTTCAGCTTTTGATGCAGAGTCAAAATATATAAAAAGGGCTTCATAATGTTGAGAGAAATTCTGACTTCTGACAATTATTGGCGAAGATACATCCGTTTGAACTTGGGAAAAGAAACTTAAACCGCCAATATCTCGAAATGACTTCGAGACTACATATTTTCAGCTTTCGATGCAGAATGAAAATATATAAAAAGGGCTTCATAATGTTGAAAGAAATTCTAACTTCTGACAATTATTGGCGAAGATACATCCGTTTGAATTTGGAAACAGAAACTTAAAACGTCAATTTCTCGAAATGACTTCGATACTACATATTTTCAGCTTTTGATGCAGGGTCAAAATATGTAAAAAGGGCTTCATAATGTTGAAAGAAATTCTAACTTCTGACAATTATTGGCGAAGATACATCCGTTTGAATTTGGAAACAGAAACTTAAAACGTCAATTTCTCGAAATGACTTCGAGACTACATATTTTCAGCTTTTGATGCAGAATCAAAATATATAAAAAGGGCTTCATAATGTTGACAGAAATTCTAACTTCTCGAAATAACTTCGCGACTACATATTTTCAGTTTTTGATGCAGAGTCAAAATATATAAATAGGGCTTCATAATATTGAAAGAAATTCTGACTTCTGACAATTATTGGCAAAGATACATCCGTTTGAACTTGGGAAAAGAAACTTAAACCGCCAATATCTCGAAATGACTTCGAGACTACATATTTTCAGCTTTCGATGCAGAATGAAAATATATAAAAAGGGCTTCATAATGTTGAAAGAAATTCTAACTTCTGACAATTATTGGCGAAGATACATCCGGTTGAATTTGGAAACCGAAACTTAAAACGTCAATTTCTCGAAATGACTTCGAGACTACATATTTTCAGCTTTTGATGCAGAATCAAAATATATAAAAAGGGGTTCATAATGTTGCAAGAAATTCTGACTTCTGACAATTATTGGCGAAGATACATCCGTTTGAATTTGGAAACAGAAACTTAAAACGTCAATTTCTCGAAATGACTTCGAGACTACATATTATCAGCTTTTGATGCAGAGTCAAAATATATAAAAAGGGCTTCATAATGTTGAAAGAAATTCTAACTTCTGACAATTATTGGCGAAGATACATCCGTTTGAATTTGGAAACAGAAACTTAAAACGTCAATTTCTCGAAATGACTTCGAGACTACATATTTTTAGCTTTTGATGCAGAATCAAAATATATAAAAAGGGCTTCATAATGTTGAACGAAATTCTGACTTCTGACAATTATTGGCGAAGATACATCCGTTTGAATTTGGAAACAGAAACTTAAAACGTCAATTTCTCGAAATGACTTTGAGACTACATATTTTCATCTTTTGATGCAGAGTCAAAATATATAAAAAGGGCTTCATAATGTTGAGAGAAATTCTGACTTCTGACAATTATTGGCGAAGATACATCCATTTGAATTTGGGAAAAGAAACTTAAACCGCCAATATCTCGAAATGACTTCGAGACTACATATTTTCAGCTTTTCATGCAGAATCAAAATATATAAAAAGGGCTTCATAATGTTGAAAGAAATTCTAACTTCTCGAAATGACTTCAAGACTACATATTTTCAGCTTTTGATGCAGAATCAAAATATATAAAAAGGGGTTCATAATGTTGAAAGAAATTCTAACTTCTGACAATTATTGGCGAAGATACATCCGTTTGAATTTGGAAACAGAAACTTAAAACGTCAATTTCTCGAAATGACTTCGAGACTACATATTTTCAGCTTTTGATGCAGAATCAAAATATATAAAAAGGGCTTCATAATGTTGAAAGAAATTCTAACTTCTGACAATTATTGACGAAGATACATCCGTTTGAATTTGGAAACAGAAACTTAAAACGTCAATTTCTCGAAATGACTTCGAGACTACATATTTTCAGCTTTTGATGCAGAATCAAAATATATAAAAAGGGCTTCATAATGTTGAAAGAAATTCTAACTTCTGACAATTATTGACGAAGATACATCCGTTTGAATTTGGAAACAGAAACTTAAAACGTCAATTTCTCGAAATGACTTCGAGACTACATATTTTCAGCTTTTGATGCAGAATTAAAATATATAAAAAGGGGTTCATAATGTTGAAAGAAATTCTGACTTCTGACAATTATTGGCGAAGATACATCCGTTTGAATTTGGAAACAGAAACTTAAAACGTCAATTTCTCGAAATGACTTCGAGACTACATATTTTCAGCTTTTGATGCAGAGTCAAAATATATAAAAAGGGCTTCATAATGTTGAAAGAAATTCTAACTTCTGACAATTATTGGCGAAGATACATCCGTTTGAATTTGGAAACAGAAACTTAAAACGTCGATTTCTCGAAATGACTTCGAGACTACATATTTTCAGCCTTTGATGCACAGTCAAAATATATAAAAAGGGCTTCATAATGTTGAAAGAAATTCTGACTTCTGACAATTATTGGCGAAGATACATCCGTTTGAATTTGGAAACAAAAACTTAAAACGTCAATTTCTCGAAATGACTTCGAGACTACATATTTTCAGCTTTTGATGCAGAATCAAAATATATAAAAAGGGCTTCATAATGTTGAAAAAAATTCTAAGTTCTGACAATTATTGACGAAGATACATCCGTTTGAATTTGGAAACAGAAACTTAAAACGTCAATTTCTCGAAATGACTTCGCGACTACATATTTTCAGCTTTTGATGCAGAATCAAAATATATAAAAAGGGCTTCATAATGTTCAAAGAAATTCTAACTTCTGACAATTATTGACAAAGATACATCCGTTTGAATTTGGAAACAGAAACTTAAAACGTCAATTTCTCGAAATGACTTCGAGACTACATATTTTCAGCTTTTGATGCAGAATCAAAATATATAAAAAGGGCTTCATAATGTTGAAAGAAATTCTAACTTCTGACAATTATTAACGAAGATACATCCGTTTGAATTTGGAAACCGAAACTTAAAACGTCAATTTCTCGAAATGACTTCGCGACTACATATTTTCAGCTTTTGATGCAGAGTCAAAATATATAAAAAGGGGTTCATAATGTTGAAAGAAATTCTGACTTCTGACAATTATTGGCGAAGATACATCCGTTTGAATTTGGAAACAGAAACTTAAAACGTCAATTTCTCGAAATGACTTCGAGACTACATATTTTCAGCTTTTGATGCAGAGTCAAAATATATAAAAAGGGCTTCATAATGTTGAAAGAAATTCTAACTTCTGACAATTATTGGCGAAGATACATCCGTTTGAATTTGGAAACAGAAACTTAAAACGTCGATTTCTCGAAATGACTTCGAGACTACATATTTTCAGCTTTTGATGCACAGTCAAAATATATAAAAAGGGCTTCATAATGTTGAAAGAAATTCTAACTTCTGACAATTATTGGCGAAGATACATCCGTTTGAATTTGGAAACAAAAACTGAAAACGTCAATTTCTCGAAATGACTTCGAGACTACATATTTTCAGCTTTTGATGCAGAATCAAAATATATAAAAAGGGCTTCATAATGTTCAAAGAAATTCTAACTTCTGACAATTATTGACAAAGATACATCCGTTTGAATTTGGAAACAGAAACTTAAAGCGTCAATTTCTCGAAATGACTTCGAGACTACATATTTTCAGCTTTTGATGCAGAATCAAAATATATAAAAAGGGCTTCAAAATGTTGAAAGAAATTCTGACTTCTGACAATTATTGGCGAAGATACATCCGTTTGAATTTGGAAACCGAAACTTAAAACGTCAATTTCTCGAAATGACTTCGCGACTAGATATTTTCAGCTTTTGATGCAGAGTCAAAATATATAAAAAGGGCTTCATAATGTTGAAAGAAATTCTAACTTCTGACAATTATTGGCGAAGATACATCCGTTTGAATTTGGAAACCGAAACTTAAAACGTCAATTTCTCGAAATGACTTCGCGACTACATATTTTCAGCTTTTGATGCAGAGTCAAAATATATAAAAAGGGCTTCAAAATGTTGAAAGAAATTCTGACTTCTGACAATTATTGGCGAAGATACATCCGTTTGAATTTGGAATCAGAAACTTAAAACGTCAATTTCTCGAAATGACTTTGAGACTACATATTTTCAGCTTTTGATACAGAGTCAAAATATATAAAAAGGGCTTCAAAATGTTGAAAGAAATTCGAACTTCTGACAATTATTGGCGAAGATACATCCGTTTGAATTTGGACACAGAAACTTAAAACGTCAATTTCTCGAAATGACTTCGAGACTACATATTTTCAGCTTTTGATGCATAGTCAAAATATATAAAAAGGGCTTCATAATGTTGAAAGAAATTCTAACTTCTGACAATTATTGGCGAAGATACATCCGTTTGAATTTGGAAACCGAAACTTAAAACGTCAATTTCTCGAAATGACTTCGCGACTACATATTTTCAGCTTTTGATGCAGAGTCAAAATATATAAAAAGGGCTTCATAATGTTGAAAGAAATTCAAACTTCTGATAATTATTGGCGAAGATACATCCGTTTGAATTTGGAAACAGAAACTTAAAACGTCAATTTCTCGAAATGACTTCGCGACTACATATTTTCAGCTTTTGATGCAGAGTCAAAATATATAAAAAGGGCTTCATATTGTTCAAAGAAATTCTAACTGCTGACAATTATTGGCGAAGATACATCCGTTTGAATTTGGAAACCGAAACTCAAAACGTCAATTTCTCGAAATGACTTCGAGACTACATATTTTCAGCTTTTGATGCAGAGTCAAAATATATAAAAAGGGCTTCATAATGATGAGAGAAATTCTGACTTCTGCCAATTATTGGCGAAGATACATCCGTTTGAATTTGGAAACCGAAACTTAAAACGTCAATTTCTCGAAATGACTTCGCGACTACATATTTTCAGCTTTTGATGCAGAGTCAAAATATATAAAAAGGGCTTCATAATGTTGAAAGAAATTCTAACTTCTGACAATTATTGGCGAAGATACATCCGTTTGAATTTGGAAACCGAAACTTAAAACGTCAATTTCTCGAAATGACTTCAAGACTACATATTTTCAGCTTTTGATGCAGAATCAAAATATATAAAAAGGGCTTCAAAATGTTGAAAGAAATTCTGACTTCTGACAATTATTGGCGAAGATACATCCGTTTGAATTTGGAAACCGAAACTTAAAACGTCAATTTCTCGAAATGACTTCGCGACTACATATTTTCAGCTTTTGATGCAGAGTCAAAATATATAAAAAGGCTTCATAATGTTGAAAGAAATTCTAACTTCTGACAATTATTGGCGAAGATACATCCGTTTGAATTTGGAAACAGAAACTTAAAACGTCAATTTCTCGAAATGACTTCGAGACTACATATTTTCAGCTTTTGATGCAGAATCAAAATATATAAAAAGGGCTTCAAAATGTTGAAAGAAATTCTGACTTCTGACAATTATTGGCGAAGATACATCCGTTTGAATTTGGAAACCGAAACTTAAAACGTCAATTTCTCGAAATGACTTCGCGACTACATATTTTCAGCTTTTGATGCAGAGTCAAAATATATAAAAAGGGCTTCATAATGTTGAAAGAAATTCTAACTTCTGACAATTATTGGCGAAGATACATCCGTTTGAATTTGGAAACCGAAACTTAAAACGTCAATTTCTCGAAATGACTTCGCGACTACATATTTTCAGCTTTTGATGCAGAGTCAAAATATATAAAAAGGGCTTCAAAATGTTGAAAGAAATTCTGACTTCTGACAATTATTGGCGAAGATACATCCGTTTGAATTTGGAATCAGAAACTTACATCCGTTTGAATTTGGAAACCGAAACTTAAAACGTCAATTTCTCGAAATGACTTCGCGACTACATATTTTCAGCTTTTGATGCAGAGTCAAAATATATAAAAAAGGCTTCATAATGATGAAAGAAATTCTGACTTCTGCCAATTATTGGCGAAGATACATCCGTTTGAATTTGGAAACCGAAACTTAAAACGTCAATTTCTCGAAATGACTTCGAGACTACATACTTTCAGCTTTTGATGCAGAGTCAAAATATATAAAAAGGCTTCATAATGTTGAAAGAAATTCTAACTTCTGACAATTATTGGCGAAGATACATCCGTTTGAATTTGGAAACAGAAACTTAAAACGTCAATTTCTCGAAATGACTTCGAGACTACATATTTTCAGCTTTTGATGCATAGTCAAAATATATAAAAAGGGCTTCATAATGTTGAAAGAAATTCTAACTTCTGACAATTATTGGCGAAGATACATCCGTTTGAATTTGGAAACAGAAACTTAAAACGTCAATTTCTCGAAATGACTTCGCGACTACATATTTTCAGCTTTTGATGCAGAGTCAAAATATATAAAAAGGGCTTCATAATGTTGAAAGAAATTCTAACTGCTGACAATTATTGGCGAAGATACATCCATTTGAATTTGGAAACCGAAACTTAAAACGTCAATTTCTCGAAATGACTTCGCGACTACATATTTTCAGCTTTTGATGCAGAGTCAAAATATATAAAAAGGGCTTCATAATATTGAAAGAAATTCTAACTTCTGACAATTATTGGCGAAGATACATCCGGTTGAATTTGGAATCAGAAACTTAAAACGTCAATTTCTCGAAATGGCTTTGAGACTACATATTTTCAGCTTTTGATGCAGAGTCAAAATATATAAAAAGGGCTTCATAATGTTGAAAGAAATTCTAACTTCTGACAATTATTGGCGAAGATACATCCGTTTGAATTTGGAAACCGAAACTTAAAACGTCAATTTCTCGAAATGACTTCGCGACTACATATTTTCAGCTTTTGATGCAGAGTCAAAATATATAAAAAGGGCTTCATAATGTTGAAAGAAATTCTAACTGCTGACAATTATTGGCGAAGATACATCCGTTTGAATTTGGAAACCGAAACGTAAAACGTCAATTTCTCGAAATGACTTCGCGACTACATATTTTCAGCTTTTGATGCAGAGTCAAAATATATAAAAAGGGCTTCATAATGTTGAAAGAAATTCTAACTTCTGACAATTATTGGCGAAGATACATCCGTTTGAATTTCGAATCAGAAACTTAAAACGTCAATTTCTCGAAATGACTTTGAGACTACATATTTTCAGCTTTTGATGCAGAATCAAAATATATAAAAAGGGCTTCATAATGTTGAAAGAAATTCTAACTGCTGACAATTATTGGCGAAGATACACCCGGTTGAATTTGGAAACCGAAACTTAAAACGTCAATTTCTCGAAATGACTTCGAGACTACATATTTTCAGCTTTTGATGCAGAGTCAAAATATATAAAAAGGGCTTCATAATGTTGAAAGAAATTCTGACTTCTGACAATTATTGGCGAAGATACATCCGTTTGAATTTGGGAAAAGAAACTTATGCCGCCAATATCTCGAAATGACTTCGAGACTACATATTTTCAACTTTTGATGCAGAATCAAAATATATAAAAAGGGCTTCATAATGTGAAAGAAATTCTAACTGCTGACAATTATTGGCGAAGATACATCCGTTTGAATTTGGAAACAGAAACTTAAAACGTCAATTTCTCGAAATGACTTCGAGACTACATATTTTCAGCTTTTGATGCAGGGTCAAAATATGTAAAAAGGGCTTCATAATGTTGAAAGAAATTCTAACTTCTGACAATTATTGGCGAAGATACATCCGTTTGAATTTGGAAACAGAAACTTAAAACGTCAATTTCTCGAAATGACTTCGAGACTACATATTTTCAGCTTTTGATGCAGAATCAAAATATATAAAAGGGCTTCATAATGTTGAAAGAAATTCTAACTTCTGACAATTATTGGCGAAGATACATCCGTTTGAATTTGGAAACAGAAACTTAAAACGTCAATTTCTCGAAATGACTTCGCGACTAGATATTTTCAGCTTTTGATGCAGAGTCAAAATATATAAAAAGGGCTTCATAATGTTGAAAGAAATTCTGACTTCTGACAATTATTGGCGAAGATACATCCGTTTGAATTTGGAAACAGAAACTTAAAACGTCAATTTCTCGAATAGACTTCGGAACTACATATTTTCAGCTTTTGATGCAGAATCAAAATATATAAAAAGGGCTTCATAATGTTGAAAGAAATTCTGACTTCTGACAAATATTGGCGAAGATACATCCGTTTGAATTTGGAAACAGAAACTTAAAACGTCAATTTCTCGAAATGACTTCGAGACTACATATTTTCAGCTTTTGATGCAGGGTCAAAATATATAAAAAGGGCTTCATAATGTTGAAAGAAATTCTAACTTCTGACAATTATTGGCGAAGATACATCCGTTTGAATTTGGAAACAGAAACTTAAAACGTCGATTTCTCGAAATAACTTCAAGACTACATATTTTCAGCTTTTGATGCAGAATCAAAATATATAAAAAGGGCTTCATAATGTTGAAAGAAATTCTAACTTCTGATAATTATTGGCGAAGATACATCCGTTTGAATTTGGAAACCGAAACTTAAAACGTCAATTTCTCGAAATGACTTCGAGACTACATATTTTCAGCTTTTGAAGCAGAGTCAAAATATATAAAAGGGCTTCATAATGTTGAAAGAAATTCTGACTTCTGACAATTATTGGCGAAGATACATCCGTTTGAATTTGGAAACAGAAACTTAAAACGTTAATTTCTCGAAATGACTTCGAGACTACATATTTTCAGCTTTTGATGCAGAATCAAAATATATAAAAAGGGCTTCATAATGTTGAAAGAAATTCTAACTTCTGACAATTATTGGCGAAGATACATCCGGTTGAATTTGGAAACCGAAACTTAAAACGTCAATTTCTCGAAATGACTTCGAGACTACATATTTTCAGCTTTTGATGCAGAGTCAAAATATATAAAAGGGGCTTCATAATGTTGAAAGAAATTCTGACTTCTGACAATTATTGGCGAAGATACATCCGTTTGAATTTGGGAAAAGAAACTTAAACCGCCAATATCTCGAAATGACTTCGAGACTACATATTTTCAGCTTTTGATGCAGAGTCAAAATATATAAAAAGGGCTTCATAATGTTGAAAGAAATTCTAACTTCTGACAATTATTGGCGAAGATACATCCGTTTGAATTTGGAAACAGAAACTTAAAACGTCAATTTCTCGAAATGACTTCGAGACTACATATTTTCAGCTTTTGATGCAGAGTCAAAATATGTAAAAAGGGCTTCATAATGTTGAAAGAAATTCTAACTTCTGACAATTATTGGCGAAGATACATCCGTTTGAATTTGGAAACAGAAACTTAAAACGTCAATTTCTCGAAATGACTTCGAGACTACATATTTTCAGCTTTTGATGCAGAATCAAAATATATAAAAAGGGCTTCATAATGTTGAAAGAAATTCTAACCTCTGACAATTATTGGCGAAGATACATCCGTTTGAATTTGGAAACAGAAACTTAAAACGTCGATTTCTCGAAATGACTTCAAGACTACATATTTTAAGCTTTTGATGCAGAGTCAAAATATATAAAAAGGGCTTCATAATGTTGAAAGAAATTCTAACTTTTGACAATTATTGGCGAAGATACATCCGTTTGAATTTGGAAACAGAAACTTAAAACGTCAATTTCTCGAAATGACTTCGAGACTACATATTTTCAGCTTTTGATGCAGAGTCAAAATATATAAAAAGGGCTTCATAATGTTGAAAGAAATTCTAACTTCTGACAAATATTGGCGAAGATACATCCGTTTGAATTTGGAAACAGAAACTTAAAACGTCAATTTCTCGAAATGACTTCGAGACTACATATTTTCAGCTTTTGATGCAGAATCAAAATATATAAAAAGGGCTTCATAATGTTGAAAGAAATTCTAACTTCTGACAATTATTGGCGAAGATACATCCGATTGAATTTGGAAACAGAAACTTAAAACGTCAATTTCTCGAAATGACTTCGAGACTACATATTTTCAGCTTTTGATGCAGAGTCAAAATATATAAAAAGGGCTTCATAATGTTGAAAGAAATTCTAACTTCTGACAATTATTGGCGAAGATACATCCGTTTGAATTTGGAAACAGAAACTTAAAACGTCAATTTCGCGAAATGACTTCGAGACTACATATTTTCAGCTTTTGATGCAGAATCAAAATATATAAAAAGGGCTTCATAATGTTGAAAGAAATTCTAACTTCTGACAATTATTGGCGAAGATACATCCGTTTGAATTTGGAAACCGAAACTTAAAACGTCAATTTCGCGAAATGACTTCGAGACTACATATTTTCAGCTTTTGATGCAGAATCAAAATATATAAAAAGGGCTTCATAATGTTGAAAGAAATTCTAACTTCTGACAATTATTGGCGAAGATACATCCGGTTGAATTTGGAAACCGAAACTTAAAACGTCAATTTCTCGAAATGACTTAGAGACTACATATTTTCAGCTTTTGATGCAGAGTCAAAATATATAAAAGGGGCTTCATAATGTTGAAAGAAATTCTGACTTCTGACAATTATTGGCGAAGATACATCCGTTTGAATTTGGGAAAAGAAACTTAAACCGCCAATATCTCGAAATGACTTCGAGACTACATATTTTCAGCTTTTGATGCAGAATCAAAATATATAAAAAGGGCTTCATAATGTTGAAAGAAATTCTAACTTCTGACAATTATTGGCGAAGATACATCCGTTTGAATTTGGAAACAGAAACTTAAAACGTCAATTTCTCGAAATGACTTCGAGACTACATATTTTCAGCTTTTGATGCAGGGTCAAAATATATAAAAAGGGCTTCATAATGTTGAAAGAAATTCTAACCTCTGACAATTATTGGCGAAGATACATCCGTTTGAATTTGGAAACAGAAACTTAAAACGTCAATTTCGCGAAATGACTTCGAGACTACATATTTTAAGCTTTTGATGCAGAGTCAAAATATATAAAAAGGGCTTCATAATGTTGAAAGAAATTCTAACTTCTGACAATTATTGGCGAAGATACATCCGTTTGAATTTGGAAACCGAAACTTAAAACGTCAATTTCTCGAAATGACTTCGCGACTACATATTTTCAGCTTTTGATGCAGAATCAAAATATATAAAAAGGGCTTCATAATGTTGAAAGAAATTCTAACTTCTGACAATTATTGGCGAAGATACATCCGTTTGAATTTGGAAACCGAAACTTAAAACGTCAATTTCTCGAAATGACTTCGCGACTACATATTTTCAGCTTTTGATGCAGAATCAAAATATATAAAAAGGGGTTCATAATGTTGAAAGAAATTCTAACTTCTGACAATTATTGGCGAAGATACATCCGTTTGAATTTGGAAACAGAAACTTAAAACGTCAATTTCTCGAAATGACTTCGAGACTACATATTTTCAGCTTTTGATGCAGAGTCAAAATATATAAAAAGGGCTTCATAATGTTGAAAGAAATTCTAACTTCTGACAATTATTGGCGAAGATACATCCGTTTGAATTTGGAAACAGAAACTTAAAACGTCAATTTCTCGAAATGACTTCGCGACTACATATTTTCAGCTTTTGATGCAGAGTCAAAATATATAAAAAGGGCTTCATAATGTTGAAAGAAATTCTAACTTCTGACAATTATTGGCGAAGATTCATCCGTTTGAATTTGGAAACAGAAACTTAAAACGTCAATTTCTCGAAATGACTTCGAGACTACATATTTTCAGCTTTTGATGCAGAATCAAAATATATAAAAAGGGCTTCATAATGTTGAAAAAAATTCTAACTTCTGACAATTATTGGCGAAGATACATCCGTTTGAATTTGGAAACAGAAACTTAAAACGTCAATTTCTCGAAATGACTTCGCGACTACATATTTTCAGCTTTTGATGCAGAATCAAAATATATAAAAAGGGCTTCATAATGTTGAAAGAAATTCTAACTTCTGACAATTATTGACGAAGATACATCCGTTTGAATTTGGAAACAGAAACTTAAAACGTCAATTTCTCGAAATGACTTCGAGACTACATATTTTCAGCTTTTGATGCAGAATCAAAATATATAAAAAGGGCTTCATAATGTTGAAAGAAATTCTAACTTCTGACAATTATTAACGAAGATACATCCGTTTGAATTTGGAAACCGAAACTTAAAACGTCAATTTCTCGAAATGACTTCGCGACTACATATTTTCAGCTTTTGATGCAGAGTCAAAATATATAAAAAGGGGTTCATAATGTTGAAAGAAATTCTGACTTCTGACAATTATTGGCGAAGATACATCCGTTTGAATTTGGAAACAGAAACTTAAAACGTCAATTTCTCGAAATGACTTCGAGACTACATATTTTCAGCTTTTGATGCAGAGTCAAAATATATAAAAAGGGCTTCATAATGTTGAAAGAAATTCTAACTTCTGACAATTATTGGCGAAGATACATCCGTTTGAATTTGGAAACAGAAACTTAAAAACGTCGATTTCTCGAAATGACTTCGAGACTACATATTTTCAGCTTTTGATGCACAGTCAAAATATATAAAAAGGGCTTCATAATGTTGAAAGAAATTCTAACTTCTGACAATTATTGGCGAAGATACATCCGTTTGAATTTGGAAACAAAAACTGAAAACGTCAATTTCTCGAAATGACTTCGAGACTACATATTTTCAGCTTTTGATGCAGAATCAAAATATATAAAAAGGGCTTCATAATGTTCAAAGAAATTCTAACTTCTGACAATTATTGACAAAGATACATCCGTTTGAATTTGGAAACAGAAACTTAAAGCGTCAATTTCTCGAAATGACTTCGAGACTACATATTTTCAGCTTTTGATGCAGAATCAAAATATATAAAAAGGGCTTCAAAATGTTGAAAGAAATTCTGACTTCTGACAATTATTGGCGAAGATACATCCGTTTGAATTTGGAAACCGAAACTTAAAACGTCAATTTCTCGAAATGACTTCGCGACTAGATATTTTCAGCTTTTGATGCAGAGTCAAAATATATAAAAAGGGCTTCATAATGTTGAAAGAAATTCTAACTTCTGACAATTATTGGCGAAGATACATCCGTTTGAATTTGGAAACCGAAACTTAAAACGTCAATTTCTCGAAATGACTTCGCGACTACATATTTTCAGCTTTTGATGCAGAGTCAAAATATATAAAAAGGGCTTCATAATGTTGAAAGAAATTCTAACTTCTGACAATTATTGGCGAAGATACATCCGTTTGAATTTGGAATCAGAAACTTAAAACGTCAATTTCTCGAAATGACTTTGAGACTACATATTTTCAGCTTTTGATACAGAGTCAAAATATATAAAAAGGGCTTCAAAATGTTGAAAGAAATTCGAACTTCTGACAATTATTGGCGAAGATACATCCGTTTGAATTTGGAAACAGAAACTTAAAACGTCAATTTCTCGAAATTACTTCGAGACTACATATTTTCAGCTTTTGATGCAGAGTCAAAATATATAAAAAGGGCTTCATAATGTTGAAAGAAATTCTAACTTCTGACAATTATTGGCGAAGATACATCCGTTTGAATTTGGAAACCGAAACTTAAAACGTCAATTTCTCGAAATGACTTCGCGACTACATATTTTCAGCTTTTGATGCAGAGTCAAAATATATAAAAAGGGCTTCATAATGTTGAAAGAAATTCTAACTTCTGATAATTATTGGCGAAGATACATCCGTTTGAATTTGGAAACAGAAACTTAAAACGTCAATTTCTCGAAATGACTTCGAGACTACATATTTTCAGCTTTTGATGCAGAATCAAAATATATAAAAAGGGCTTCATAATGTTGAAAAAAATTCTAACTGCTGACAATTATTGGCGAAGATACATCCGTTTGAATTTGGAAACAGAAACTTAAAACGTCAATTTCTCGAAATGACTTCGAGACTACATATTTTCAGCTTTTGATGCAGAGTCAAAATATATAAAAAGGGCTTCATAATGATGAGAGAAATTCTGACTCCTGCCAATTATTGGCGAAGATACATCCGTTTGAATTTGGAAACCGAAACTTAAAACGTCAATTTCTCGAAATGACTTCGCGACTACATATTTTCAGCTTTTGATGCAGAGTCAAAATATATAAAAAGGGCTTCATAATGTTGAAAGAAATTCTAACTTCTGACAATTATTGGCGAAGATACATCCGTTTGAATTTGGAAACCGAAACTTAAAACGTCAATTTCTCGAAATGACTTCGCGACTACATATTTTCAGCTTTTGATGCAGAATCAAAATATATAAAAAGGGCTTCAAAATGTTGAAAGAAATTCTGACTTCTGACAATTATTGGCGAAGATACATCCGTTTGAATTTGGAAACCGAAACTTAAAACGTCAATTTCTCGAAATGACTTCGCGACTACATATTTTCAGCTTTTGATGCAGAGTCAAAATATATAAAAAGGGCTTCATAATGTTGAAAGAAATTCTAACTTCTGACAATTATTGGCGAAGATACATCCGTTTGAATTTGGAAACAGAAACTTAAAACGTCAATTTCTCGAAATGACTTCGCGACTACATATTTTCAGCTTTTGATGCAGAGTCAAAATATATAAAAAGGGCTTCATAATGTTGAAAGAAATTCTAACTTCTGACAATTATTGGCGAAGATACATCCGTTTGAATTTGGAAACCGAAACTTAAAACGTCAATTTCTCGAAATGACTTCGCGACTACATATTTTCAGCTTTTGATGCAGAGTCAAAATATATAAAAAGGGCTTCAAAATGTTGAAAGAAATTCTGACTTCTGGCAATTATTGGCGAAGATACATCCGTTTGAATTTGGAATCAGAAACTTACATCCGTTTGAATTTGGAAACCGAAACTTAAAACGTCAATTTCTCGAAATGACTTCGCGACTACATATTTTCAGCTTTTGATGCAGAGTCAAAATATATAAAAAAGGCTTCATAATGATGAAAGAAATTCTGACTTCTGCCAATTATTGGCGAAGATACATCCGTTTGAAATTGGAAACCGAAACTTAAAACGTCAATTTCTCGAAATGACTTCGCGACTACATATTTTCAGCTTTTGATGCAGAGTCAAAATATATAAAAAGGCTTCATCATGTTGAAAGAAATTCTAACTTCTGACAATTATTGACGAAGATACATCCGTTTGAATTTGGAAACAGAAACTTAAAACGTCAATTTCTCGAAATGACTTCGAGACTACATATTTTCAGCTTTTGATGCTTAGTCAAAATATATAAAAAGGGCTTCATAATGTTGAAAGAAATTCTAACTTCTGACAATTATTGGCGAAGATACATCCGTTTGAATTTGGAAACAGAAACTTAAAACGTCAATTTCTCGAAATGACTTCGCGACTACATATTTTCAGCTTTTGATGCAGAGTCAAAATATATAAAAAGGGCTTCATAATGTTGAAAGAAATTCTAACTGCTGACAATTATTGGCGAAGATACATCCATTTGAATTTGGAAACCGAAACTTAAAACGTCAATTTCTCGAAATGACTTCGCGACTACATATTTTCAGCTTTTGATGCAGAGTCAAAATATATTTAAAAGGGCTTCATAATATTGAAAGAAATTCTAACTTCTGACAATTATTGGCGAAGATACATCCGGTTGAATTTGGAATCAGAAACTTAAAACGTCAATTTCTCGAAATGGCTTTGAGACTACATATTTTCAGCTTTTGATGCAGAGTCAAAATATATAAAAAGGGCTTCATAATGTTGAAAGAAATTCTAACTTCTGACAATTATTGGCGAAGATACATCCGTTTGAATTTGGAAACCGAAACTTAAAACGTCAATTTCTCGAAATGACTTCGCGACTACATATTTTCAGCTTTTGATGCAGAGTCAAAATATATAAAAAGGGCTTCATAATGTTGAAAGAAATTCTAACTGCTGACAATTATTGGCGAAGATACATCCGTTTGAATTTGGAAACCGAAACGTAAAACGTCAATTTCTCGAAATGACTTCGCGACTACATATTTTCAGCTTTTGATGCAGAATCAAAATATATAAAAAGGGCTTCATAATGTTGAAAGAAATTCTAACTTCTGACAATTATTGGCGAAGATACATCCGTTTGAATTTCGAATCAGAAACTTAAAACGTCAATTTCTCGAAATGACTTTGAGACTACATATTTTCAGCTTTTGATGCAGAATCAAAATATATAAAAAGGGCTTCATAATGTTGAAAGAAATTCTAACTGCTGACAATTATTGGCGAAGATACCCGGTTGAATTTGGAAACCGAAACTTAAAACGTCAATTTCTCGAAATGACTTCGAGACTACATATTTTCAGCTTTTGAAGCAGAGTCAAAATATATAAAAGGGGCTTCATAATGTTGAAAGAAATTCTGACTTCTGACAATTATTGGCGAAGATACATCCGTTTGAATTTGGGAAAATAAACTTAAACCGCCAATATCTCGAAATGACTTCGAGACTACATATTTTCAACTTTTGATGCATATTCAAAATATATAAAAAGGGCTTCATAATGTTGAAAGAAATTCTAACTTCTGACAATTATTGGCGAAGATACATCCGTTTGAATTTGGAAACAGAAACTTAAAACGTCAATTTCTCGAAATGACTTCGAGACTACATATTTTCAGCTTTTGATGCAGGGTCAAAATATGTAAAAAGGGCTTCATAATGTTGAAAGAAATTCTAACTTCTGACAATTATTGGCGAAGATACATCCGTTTGAATTTGGAAACAGAAACTTAAAACGTCAATTTCGCGAAATGACTTCGAGACTACATATTTTCAGCTTTTGATGCAGAGTCAAAATATATAAAAAGGGCTTCATAATGTTGAAAGAAATTCTAACCTCTGACAATTATTGGCGAAGATATATCCGTTTGAATTTGGAAACAGAAACTTAAAACGTCGATTTCTCGAAATGACTTCAAGACTACATATTTTCAGCTTTTGATGCAGAATCAAAATATATAAAAAGGGCTTCATAATGTTGAAAGAAATTCTAACTTTTGACAATTATTGGCGAAGATACATCCGTTTGAATTTGGAAACAGAAACTTAAAAACGTCAATATCTCGAAATGACTTCGAGACTACATATTTTCAGCTTTTGATGCAGAATCAAAATATATAAAAAGGGCTTCATGATGTTTAACAAAATTCTAACTTCTGACAAATATTGGCGAAGATACATCCGTTTGAATTTGGAAACAGAAACTTAAAACGTCAATTTCTCGAAATGACTTCGAGACTACATATTTTCAGCTTTTGATGCAGGGTCAAAATATATAAAAAGGGCTTCATAATGTTGAAAGAAATTCTGACTTCTGACAATTATTGGCGAAGATACATCCATTTGAATTTGGAAACAGAAACTTAAAACGTCAATTTCTCGAAATGACTTCGAGACTACATATTTTCAGCTTTTGATGCAGAGTCAAAATATATAAAAATGGCTTCATAATGTTGAAAGAAATTCTAACTTCTGACAATTATTGGCGAAGATACATCCGTTTGAATTTGGAAACAGAAACTTAAAACGTCGATTTCTCGAAATAACTTCAAGACTACATATTTTCAGCTTTTGGTGCAGAATCAAAATATATAAAAAGGGCTTCATAATGTTGAAAGAAATTCTAACTGCTGATAATTATTGGCGAAGATACATCCGTTTGAATTTGGAAACCGAAACTTAAAACGTCAATTTCTCGAAATGACTTCGCGACTACATATTTTCAGCTTTTGATGCAGAGTCAAAATATATAAAAAGGGCTTCATAATGTTGAAAGAAATTCTAACTTCTGACAATTATTGGCGAAGATACATCCGTTTGAATTTGGAAACAGAAACTTAAAACGTCAATTTCGCGAAATGACTTCGAGACTACATATTTTCAGCTTTTGATGCAGAATCAAAATATATAAAAAGGGCTTCATAATGTTGAAAGAAATTCTAACTTCTGACAATTATTGGCGAAGATACATCCGTTTGAATTTGGAAACCGAAACTTAAAACGTCAATTTCGCGAAATGACTTCGAGACTACATATTTTCAGCTTTTGATGCAGAATCAAAATATATAAAAAGGGCTTCATAATGTTGAAAGAAATTCTAACTTCTGACAATTATTGGCGAAGATACATGCGGTTGAATTTGGAAACCGAAACTTAAAACATCAATTTCTCGAAATGACTTCGAGACTACATATTTTCAGCTTTTGATGCAGAGTCAAAATATATAAAAAGGGCTTCATAATGTTGAAAGAAATTCTGACTTCTGACAATTATTGGCGAAGATACATCCGTTTGAATTTGGGAAAAGAAACTTAAACCGCCAATATCTCGAAATGACTTCGAGACTACATATTTTCAACTTTTGATGCAGAGTCAAAATATATAAAAAGGGCTTCATAATGTTGAAAGAAATTCTAACTTCTGACAATTATTGGCGAAGATACATCCGTTTGAATTTGGAAACAGAAACTTAAAACGTCAATTTCTCGAAATGACTTCGAGACTACATATTTTCAGCTTTTGATGCAGGGTCAAAATATGTAAAAAGGGCTTCATAATGTTGAAAGAAATTCTAACTTCTGACAATTATTGGCGAAGATACATCCGTTTGAATTTGGAAACAGAAACTTAAAACGTCAATTTCTCGAAATGACTTCGAGACTACATATTTTAAGCTTTTGATGCAGAGTCAAAATATATAAAAAGGGCTTCATAATGTTGAAAGAAATTCTAACTTTTGACAATTATTGGCGAAGATACATCCGTTTGAATTTGGAAACAGAAACTTAAAACGTCAATTTCTCGAAATGACTTCGAGACTACATATTTTCAGCTTTTGATGCAGAGTCAAAATATATAAAAAGGGCTTCATAATGTTGAAAGAAATTCTAACTTCTGACAAATATTGGCGAAGATACATCCGTTTGAATTTGGAAACAGAAACTTAAAACGTCAATTTCTCGAAATGACTTCGAGACTACATATTTTCAGCTTTTGATGCAGAATCAAAATATATAAAAAGGGCTTCATAATGTTGAAAGAAATTCT
This sequence comes from Drosophila grimshawi, assembly GCF_018153295.1. Taxonomy (NCBI): domain Eukaryota; kingdom Metazoa; phylum Arthropoda; class Insecta; order Diptera; family Drosophilidae; genus Drosophila; species Drosophila grimshawi. The sequence goes on from NW_025063423.1 coordinate 36,084, forward strand.
AACTTCTGACAATTATTGGCGAAGATACATCCGATTGAATTTGGAAACAGAAACTTAAAACGTCAATTTCTCGAAATGACTTCGCGACTACATATTTTCAGCTTTTGATGCAGAGTCAAAATATATAAAAAGGGCTTCATAATGTTGAAAGAAATTCTAACTTCTGACAATTATTGGCGAAGATACATCCGTTTGAATTTGGAAACAGAAACTTAAAACGTCAATTTCGCGAAATGACTTCGAGACTACATATTTTCAGCTTTTGATGCAGAATCAAAATATATAAAAAGGGCTTCATAATGTTGAAAGAAATTCTAACTTCTGACAATTATTGGCGAAGATACATCCGTTTGAATTTGGAAACCGAAACTTAAAACGTCAATTTCGCGAAATGACTTCGAGACTACATATTTTCAGCTTTTGATGCAGAGTCAAAATATATAAAAAGGGCTTCATAATGTTGAAAGAAATTCTAACTTCTGACAATTATTGGCGAAGATACATCCGGTTGAATTTGGAAACCGAAACTTAAAACATCAATTTCTCGAAATGACTTCGAGACTACATATTTTCAGCTTTTGAAGCAGAGTCAAAATATATAAAAGGGGCTTCATAATGTTGAAAGAAATTCTGACTTCTGACAATTATTGGCGAAGATACATCCGTTTGAATTTGGGAAAAGAAACTTAAACCGCCAATATCTCGAAATGACTTCGAGACTACAGATTTTCAACTTTTGATGCATAGTCAAAATATATAAAAAGGGCTTCATAATGTTGAAAGAAATTCTAACTTCTGACAATTATTGGCGAAGATACATCCGTTTGAATTTGGAAACAGAAACTTAAAACGTCAATTTCTCGAAATGACTTCGAGACTACATATTTTCAGCTTTTGATGCAGGGTCAAAATATGTAAAAAGGGCTTCATAATGTTGAAAGAAATTCTGACTTCTAACTTCTGACAATTATTGGCGAAGATACATCCGTTTGAATTTGGAAACAGAAACTTAAAACGTCAATTTCTCGAAATGACTTCGAGACTACATATTTTCAGCTTTTGATGCAGAATCAAAATATATAAAAAGGGCTTCATAATGTTGAAAGAAATTCTAACCTCTGACAATTATTGGCGAAGATACATCCGTTTGAATTTGGAAACAGAAACTTAAAACGTCAATTTCTCGAAATGACTTCGAGACTACATATTTTCAGCTTTTGATGCATAGTCAAAATATATAAAAAGGGCTTCATAATGTTGAAAGAAATTCTAACTTTTGACAATTATTGGCGAAGATACATCCGTTTGAATTTGGAAACAGAAACTTAAAACGTCAATTTCTCGAAATGACTTCGAGACTACATATTTTCAGCTTTTGAGGCAGAGTCAAAATATATAAAAAGGGCTTCATAATGTTGAAAGAAATTCTAACTTCTGACAATTATTGGCGAAGATACATCCGTTTGAATTTGGAATCAGAAACTTAAAACGTCAATTTCTCGAAATGACTTCGAGACTACATATTTTCAGCTTTTGATGCAGGAGTCAAAATATATAAAAAGGGCTTCATAATGTTGAAAGAAATTCTAACTTCTGACAATTATTGGCGAAGATACATCCGATTGAATTTGGAAACAGAAACTTAAAACGTCAATTTCTCGAATAGACTTCGAGACTACATATTTTCAGCTTTTGATGCAGAGTCAAAATATATAAAAATGGCTTCATAATGTTGAAAGAAATTCTAACTTCTGACAATTATTGGCGAAGATACATCCGTTTGAATTTGGAAACCGAGATTTAAAACGTCAATTTCTCGAAATGACTTCGAGACTACATATTTTCAGCTTTTGATGCAGAATCAAAATATATAAAAAGGGCTTCATAATGTTGAAAGAAATTCTAACTGCTGACAATTATTGGCGAAGATACATCCGTTTGAATTTGGAAACAGAAACTTAAAACGTCAATTTCGCGAAATGACTTCGAGACTACATATTTTCAGCTTTTGATGCAGGGTCAAAATATATAAAAAGGGCTTCATAATGCTGAAAGAAATTCTAACTTCTGACAATAATTGGCGAAGATACATCCGTTTGAATTTGGAAACAGAAACTTAAAACGTCAATATCTCGAAATGACTTCGAGACTACATATTTTCAGCTTTTGATGCAGAGTCAAAATATATAAAAAGGGCTTCATAATGTTGAAAGAAATTCTAACTTCTGACAATTATTGGCGAAGATACATCCATTTGAATTTGGAAACAGAAACTTAAAACGTCGATTTCTCGAAATGACTTCGAGACTACATATTTTCAGCTTTTGATGCAGGGTCAAAATATATAAAAAGGGCTTCATAATGTTGAAAGAAATTCTAACTTCTGACAATTATTGGCGAAGATACATCCGTTTGAATTTGGAAACAGAAACTTAAAACGTCGATTTCTCGAAATGACTTCAAGACTACATATTTTCAGCTTTTGATGCAGAGTCAAAATATATAAAAAGGGCTTCATAATGTTGAAAGAAATTCTAACTTCTGACAAATATTGGCGAAGATACATCCGTTTGAATTTGGAAACAGAAACTTAAAACGTCAATTTCTCGAAATGACTTCGAGACTACATATTTTCAGCTTTTGATGCAGGGTCAAAATATGTAAAAAGGGCTTCATAATGTTGAAAGAAATTCTAACTTCTGACAAATATTGGCGAAGATACATCCGTTTGAATTTGGAAACAGAAACTTAAAACGTCAATTTCTCGAAATGACTTCGAGACTACATATTTTCAGCTTTTGATGCAGAGTCAAAATATGTAAAAAGGGCTTCATAATGTTGAAAGAAATTCTAACTTCTGACAATTATTGGCGAAGATGCATCCCTTTGAATTTGGAAACCGAAACTTAAAACGTCAATTTCTCGAAATGACTTCGAGACTACATATTTTCAGCTTTTGATGCAGAGTCAAAATATATAAAAAGGGCTTCATAATGTTGAAAGAAATTCTAACTTCTGACAATTATTGGCGAAGATACATCCGTTTGAATTTGGAAACAGAAACTTAAAACGTCAATTTCTCGAAATGACTTCAAGACTACATATTTTCAGCTTTTGATGCAGAATCAAAATATATAAAAAGGGCTTTATAATGTTGAAAGAAATTCTAACTTCTGACAATTATTGGCGAAGATACATCCGTTTGAATTTGGAAACAGAAACTTAAAACGTCAATTTCTCGAAATGACTTCGAGACTACATATTTTCAGCTTTTGATGCAGGGTCAAAATATATAAAAAGGGCTTCATAATGTTGAAAGAAATTCTAACTTCTGACAATTATTGGCGAAGATACATCCGTTTGAATTTGGAAACAGAAACTTAAAACGTCAATTTCTCGAAATGACTTCGAGACTACATATTTTCAGCTTTTGATGCAGAATCAAAATATATAAAAAGGGCTTCATAATGTTGAAAGAAATTCTAACTGCTGACAATTATTGGCGAAGATACATCCGGTTGAATTTGGAAACCGAAACTTAAAACGTCAATTTCTCGAAATGACTTCGAGACTACATATTTTCAACTTTTGATGCAGAATCAAAATATATAAAAAGGGGTTCATAATGTTGAAAGAAATTCTAACTTCTGACAATTATTGGCGAAGATACATCCGTTTGAATTTGGAAACAGAAACTTAAAACGTCAATTTCTCGAAATGACTTTGAGACTACATATTTTCAGCTTTTGATGCAGAGTCAAAATATATAAAAAGGGCTTCATAATGTTGAAAGAAATTCTAACTTCTGACAATTATTGACGAAGATACATCCGTTTGAATTTGGAAACAGAAACTTAAAACGTCAATTTCTCGAAATGACTTCGAGACTACATATTTTCAGCTTTTGATGCAGAATCAAAATATATAAAAAGGGCTTCATAATGTTAAAAGAAATTCTAACTTCTGACAATTATTGGCGAAGATACATCCGTTTGAATTTGGAAACCGAAACTTAAAACGTCAATTTCTCATAATGACTTCAAGACTACATATTTTCAGCTTTTGATGCAGAATAAAAATATATAAAAAGGGCTTCATAATGTTGAAAGAAATTCTGACTGCTGACAATTATTGGCGAAGATACATCCGGTTGAATTTGGAAACCGAAACTTAAAACGTCAATTTCTCGAAATGACTTCGCGACTACATATTTTCAGCTTTTGATGCAGAGTCAAAATATATAAAAAGGGCTTCATAATGTGGAAAGAAATTCTAACTTCTGACAATTATGGCGAAGATACATCTGTTTGAATTTGGAAACAGAAACTTAAAACGTCAATTTCTCGAAAATGACTTCGAGACTACATATTTTCAGCTTTTGATGCAGAATCAAAATATATAAAAAGGGCTTCATAATGTTGAAAGAAATTCTAACTTCTGACAATTATTGGCGAAGATACATCCGTTTGAATTTGGAAACAGAAACTTAAAACGTCAATTTCTCGAAATGACTTCGAGACTACATATTTTCAGCTTTTGATGCAGAGTCAAAATATATAAAAAGGGCTTCATAATGTGGAAAGAAATTCTAACTTCTGACAATTATTGGCGAAGATACATCCGTTTGAATTTGGAAACAGAAACTTAAAACGTCAATTTCTCGAAATGACTTCGAGACTACATATTTTCAGCTTTTGATGCAGAATCAAAATATATAAAAAGGGCTTCATAATGTTGAAAGAAATTCTAACTTCTGACAATTATTGGCGAAGATACATCCGTTTGAATTTGGAAACAGAAACTTATAACGTCAATTTCTCGAAATGACTTCGCGACTACATATTTTCAGCTCTTGATGCAGAGTCAAAGTATATAAAAAGGGCTTAATAATGTTGAAAGAAATTCTAACTTCTGACAATTATTGGCAAAGATACATCCGTTTGAATTTGGAAACAGAAACTTAAAACGTCAATTTCTCGAAATGACTTCGCGACTACATATTTTCAGATTTTGATGCAGAGTCAAAATATATAAAAAGGTCTTCATAATGTTGAAAGAAATTCTAACTGCTGACAATTATTGGCGAAGATACATCCGTTTGAATTTGGAAACCGAAACCTAAAACGTCAATTTCTCGAAATAACTTCAGGACTACATATTTTCAGCTTTTGGTGCAGAATCAAAATATATAAAAAGGGCTTCATAATGTTGAAAGAAATTCTAACTGCTGACAATTATTGGCGAAGATACATCCGTTTGAATTTGGAAACCGAAACCTAAAACGTCAATTTCTCGAAATGACTTCGCGACTACATATTTTCAGCTTTTGATGCAGAGTCAAAATATATAAAAAGGGCTTCATAATGATGAAAGAAATTCTGACTTCTGCCAATTATTGGCGAAGATACATCCGTTTGAATTTGGAAACCGAAACTTAAAACGTCAATTTCTCGAAATGACTTTGCGACTACATATTTTCAGCTTTTGATGCAGGGTCAAAATATATAAAAAGGGCTTCATAATGTTGAAAGAAATTCTAACTTCTGACAATTATTGGCGAAGATACATCCGTTTGAATTTGGAAACAGAAACTTAAAACGTCAATATCTCGAAATGACTTCGAGACTACATATTTTCAACTTTTGATGCAGAGTCAAAATATATAAAAAGGGCTTCATAATGTTGAAAGAAATTCTAACTTCTGACAATTATTGGCGAAGATACATCCATTTGAATTTGGAAACAGAAACTTAAAACGTCGATTTCTCGAAATGACTTCGAGACTACATATTTTCAGCTTTTGATGCAGGGTCAAAATATATAAAAAGGGCTTCATAATGTTGAAAGAAATTCTAACTTCTGACAATTATTGGCGAAGATACATCCGTTTGAATTTGGAAACAGAAACTTAAAACGTCAATTTCTCGAAATGACTTCAAGACTACATATTTTCAGCTTTCGATGCAGAGTCAAAATATATAAAAAGGGCTTCATAATGTTGAAAGAAATTCTAACTTCTGACAAATATTGGCGAAGATACATCCGTTTGAATTTGGAAACAGAAACTTAAAACGTCAATTTCTCGAAATGACTTCGAGACTACATATTTTCAGCTTTTGATGCACAGTCAAAATATATAAAAAGGGCTTCATAATGTTGAAAGAAATTCTAACTTCTGACAAATATTGGCGAAGATACATCCGTTTGAATTTGGAAACAGAAACTTAAAACGTCAATTTCTCAGAATGACTTCGAGACTACATATTTTCAGCTTTTGATGCAGAGTCAAATTATATAAAAAGGGCTTCATAATGTTGAAAGAAATTCTAACTTCTGACAATTATTGGCGAAGATGCATCCCTTTGAATTTGGAAACCGAAACTTAAAACGTCAATTTCTCGAAATGACTTCGAGACTACATATTTTCAGCTTTTGATGCAGAGTCAAAATATATAAAAAGGGCTTCATAATGTTGAAAGAAATTCTAACTTCTGACAATTATTGGCGAAGATACATCCGTTTGAATTTGGAAACAGAAACTTAAAACGTCAATTTCTCGAAATGACTTCAAGACTACATATTTTCAGCTTTTGATGCAAAGTCAAAATATATAAAAAGGGCTTTATAATGTTGAAAGAAATTCTAACTTCTGACAATTGTTGGCGAAGATACATCCGTTTGAATTTGGAAACAGAAACTTAAAACGTCAATTTCTCGAAATGACTTCGAGACTACATATTTTCAGCTTTTGATGCAGAATCAAAATATATAAAAAGGGCTTCATAATGTTGAAAGAAATTCTAACTTCTGACAATTATTGGCGAAGATACATCCGTTTGAATTTGGAAACAGAAACTTAAAACGTCAATTTCTCGAAATGACTTCAAGACTACATATTTTCAGCTTTTGATGCAGAATCAAAATATATAAAAAGGGCTTCATAATGTTGAAAGAAATTCTAACTTCTGACAATTATTGGCGAAGATACATCCGTTTGAATTTGGAAACCGAAACTTAAAACGTCAATTTCTCGAAATGACTTCAAGACTACATATTTTCAACTTTTGATGCAGAATCAAAATATATAAAAAGGGCTTCATAATGTTGAAAGAAATTCTAACTTCTGACAATTATTGGCGAAGATACATCCGTTTGAATTTGGAAACAGAAACTTAAAACGTCAATTTCTCGAAATGACTTTGAGACTACATATTTTCAGCTTTTGATGCAGAGTCAAAATATATAAAAAGGGCTTCATAATGTTGAAAGAAATTCTAACTTCTGACAATTATTGACGAAGATACATCCGTTTGAATTTGGAAACAGAAACTTAAAACGTCAATTTCTCGAAATGACTTCGAGACTACATATTTTCAGCTTTTGATGCAGAATCAAAATATATAAAAAGGGCTTCATTATGTTGAAAGAAATTCTAACTTCTGACAATTATTGGCGAAGATACATCCGTTTGAATTTGGAAACCGAAACTTAAAACGTCAATTTCTCGAAATGACTTCAAGACTACATATTTTCAGCTTTTGATGCAGAATCAAAATATATAAAAAGGGCTTCATAATGTTGAAAGAAATTCTAACTGCTGACAATTATTGGCGAAGATACATCCGGTTGAATTTGGAAACAGAAACTTAAAACGTCAATTTCTCGAAATGACTTCGAGACTACATATTTTCAGCTTTTGATGCAGAATCAAAATATATAAAAGGGGCTTCATAATGTTGAAAGAAATTCTAACTTCTGACAATTATTGGCGAAGATACATCCGTTTGAATTTGGGAATAGAAACTTAAACCGCCAATATCTCGAAATGACTTCGAGACTACATATTATCAGCTTTTGATGCAGAATCAAAATATATAAAAAAGGGCTTCATAATGTTGAAAGAAATTTTCACTTACGCCAAGTGTGGGTGAAGATCCATCCATTTGAATTATGAAACAGAAACTTAATACGTCAATTTCTCGTAATGATTTCGTGACTACATATTTTCAGCTTATGATGCAGAGTCAAAATATATAAAAAGGGCTTCATAATGTGGAAAGAAATTCTAACTTCTGACAATTATTGGCGAAGATACATCCGTTTGAATTTGGAAACAGAAAACTTAAAACGTCAATTTCTCGAAATGGTTTCGAGACTACATATTTTCGGCTTTTGATGCAGAATCAAAATATATAAAAAGGGCTTCATAATGTTGAAAGAAATTCTAACTTCTGACAATTATTGGCGAAGATACATCCGTTTGAATTTGGAAACAGAAACTTAAAACGTCAATTTCTCGAAATGACTTCGCGACTACATATTTTCAGCTCTTGATGCAGAGTCAAAGTATATAAAAAGGGCTTAATAATGTTGAAAGAAATTCTAACTTCTGACAATTATTGGCAAAGATACATCCGTTTGAATTTGGAAACAGAAACTTAAAACGTCAATTTCTCGAAATGACTTCGCGACTACATATTTTCAGATTTTGATGCAGAATCAAAATATATAAAAAGGGCTTCATAATGTTGAAAGAAATTCTAACTGCTGACAATTATTGGCGAAGATACATCCGTTTGAATTTGGAAACCGAAACCTAAAACGTCAATTTCTCGAAATGACTTCGCGACTACATATTTTCAGCTTTTGATGCAGAATCAAAATATATAAAAAGGGCTTCATAATGTTGAAAGAAATTCTAACTTCTGACAATTATTGGCGAAGATACATCCGTTTGAATTTGGAAACAGAAACTTAAAACGTCAATTTCTCGAAATGACTTTGCGACTACATATTTTCAGCTTTTGATGCAGAGTCAAAATATATAAAAAGGGCTTCATAATGTTGAAAGAAATTCTAACTTCTGACAATTATTGGCGAAGATACATCCGTTTGAATTTGGAAACAGAAACTTAAAACGTCAATTTCGCGAAATGACTTCGAGACTACATATTTTCAGCTTTTGATGCAGAATCAAAATATATAAAAAGGGCTTCATAATGTTGAAAGAAATTCTAACTTTTGACAATTATTGGCGAAAATACATCCGTTTGAATTTGGAAACCGAAACTTAAAACGTGAATTTCTCAAAATGACTTCGCGACTACATATTTTCAGCTTTTGATGCAGAGTCAAAATATATAAAAAGGGCTTCATAATGTTGAAAGAAATTCTAACTTCTGACAATTATTGGCGAAGATACATCCGTTTGAATTTGGAAACAGAAACTTAAAACGTCAATTTCTCGAAATGACTTCGAGGCTACATATTTTCAGCTTTTGATGCATAGTCAAAATATATAAAAAGGGCTTCATAATGTTGAAAGAAATTCTAACTTCTGACAATTATTGGCGAAGATACATCCGTTTGAATTTGGAAACAGAAACTTAAAACGTCAATTTCTCGAAATGACTTTGAGACTACATATTTTCAGCTTTTGATGCAGAGTCAAAATATATAAAAAGGGCTTCATAATGTTGAAAGAAATTCTAACTTCTGACAATTATTGGCGAAGATACATCCGTTTGAATTTGGAAACAGAAACTTAAAACGTCAATTTCTCGAAATGATTTCGAGACTACATATTTTCGGCTTTTGATGCAGAATCAAAATATATAAAAAGGGCTTCATTATGTTGAAAGAAATTCCAACTTCTGACAATTATTGGCGAAGATACATCCGTTTGAATTTGGAAACAGAAACTTAAAACGTCAATTTCTCGAAATGACTTCAAGACTACATATTTTCAGCTTTTGATGCAGAATCAAAATATATAAAAAGGGCTTCATAATGTTGAAAGAAATTCTGACTTCTGACAATTATTGGCGAAGATACATCCGTTTGAATTTGGGAACAGAAACTTAAACCGCCAATATCTCGAAATGACTTCGAGACTACATATTTTCAACTTTTGATGCAGAATCAAAATATATAAAAAGGGCTTCATTATGTTGAAAGAAATTCCAACTTCTGACAATTATTGGCGAAGATACATCCGTTTGAATTTGGAAACAGAAACTTAAAACGTCAATTTCTCGAAATGACTTCAAGACTACATATTTTCAGCTTTTGATGCAGAATCAAAATATATAAAAAGGGCTTCATAATGTTGAAAGAAATTCTAACTGCTGACAATTATTGGCGAAGATACATCCGGTTGAATTTGGAAACCGAAACTTAAAACGTCAATTTCTCGAAATGACTTTGAGACTACATATTTTCAGCTTTTGATGCAGAGTCAAAATATATAAAAAGGGCTTCATAATGTTGAAAGAAATTCTAACTTCTGACAATTATTGGCGAAGATACATCCGTTTGAATTTGGAAACCGAAACTTAAAACGTCAATTTCGCGAAATGACTTCGAGACTACATATTTTCAACTTTTGATGCAGAATCAAAATATATAAAAAGGGCTTCATAATGTTGAAAGAAATTCTAACTTCTGACAATTATTGGCGAAGATACATCCGTTTGAATTTGGAATCAGAAACTTAAAACGTCAATTTCTCGAAATGACTTTGAGACTACATATTTTCAGCTTTTGATGCAGAGTCAAAATATATAAAAAGGGCTTCATAATGTTGAAAGAAATTCTAACTTCTGACAATTATTGGCGAAGATACATCCGTTTGAATTTGGAAACAGAAACTTAAAACGTCAATTTCTCGAAATGATTTCGAGACTACATATTTTCAGCTTTTGATGCAGAGTCAAAATATATAAAAAGGGCTTCATAATGTTGAAAGAAATTCTAACTTCTGACAATTATTGGCGAAGATACATCCGTTTGAATTTGGAAACAGAAACTTAAAATGTCAATTTCTCGAAATGACTTCAAGACTACATATTTTCAGCTTTTGATGCAGAATCAAAATATATAAAAAGGGCTTCATAATGTTGAAAGAAATTCTAACTGCTGACAATTATTGGCGAAGATACATCCGGTTGAATTTGGAAACCGAAACTTAAAACGTCAATTTCTGGAAATGACTTTGAAGACTACATATTTCAGCTTTTGATGCAGAAATCAAAATATATAAAAGGGGCTTCATAATGTGAAAGAAATTCTAACTTCTGACAATTATTGCGAAGATACATCCGTTTGAATTTGGAAACAGAAACTTAAACCGCCAATATCTCGAAATGACTTCGAGACTACATATTTTCAGCTTTTGATGCAGAGTCAAAATATATAAAAAGGGGTTCATAATGTTGAAAGAAATTCTAACTTCTGACAATTATTGGCGAAGATACATCCGTTTGAGTTTGGAAACAGAAACTTAAAACGTCAATTTCTCGAAATGACTTCGAGACTACATATTTTCAGCTTTTGATGCAGAGTCAAAATATATAAAAAGGGCTTCATAATGTGGAAAGAAATTCTAACTTCTGACAATTATTGGCGAAGATACATCCGTTTGAATTTGGAAACAGAAACTTAAAACGTCAATTCCTCGAAATGACTTCGAGACTACATATTTTCAGCTTTTGATGCAGAATCAAAATATATAAAAAGGGCTTCATAATGTTGAAAGAAATTCTAACTTCTGACAATTATTGGCGAAGATACATCCGTTTGAATTTGGAAACAGAAACTTAAAACGTCAATTTCTCTAAATGACTTCGCGACTACATATTTTCAGCTTTTGATGCAGAGTCAAAATATATAAAAAGGGCTTCATAATGTTGAAAGAAATTCTGACTTCTGACAATTATTGGCGAAGATACATCCGTTTGAATTTGGGAAAATAAACTTAAAACGCCAATATCTCGAAATGACTTCGAGACTACATATTTTCAGCTTTTGATGCAGAATCAAAATATATAAAAAGGGGTTCATAATGTTGCAAGAAATTCTAACTTCTGACAATTATTGGCGAAGATACATCCGTTTGAATTTGGAAACACAAACTTAAAACGTCAATTTCTCGAAATGACTTCGAGACTACATATTTTCAGCTTTCGAAGCAGAGTAAAAATATATAAAAAGGGGTTCATAATGTTGAAAGAAATTCTAACTTCTGACAATTATTGGCGAAGATACATCCGTTTGAATTTGGAAACAGAAACTTAAAACGTCAATTTCTCGAAATTACTTCGAGACTACATATTTTCAGCTTTTGATGCAGAATCAAAATATATAAAAAGGGCTTCATAATGTTGAAAGAAATTCTAACTTCTGACAATTATTGGCGAAGATACATCCGTTTGAATTTGGAAACAGAAACTTAAAACGTCAATTTCTCGAAATGACTTCAAGACTACATATTTTCAGCTTTTGATGCAGAATCAAAATATATAAAAAGGGCTTCATAATGTTGAAAGAAATTCTAACTTTTGACAATTATTGGCGAAAATACATCCGTTTGAATTTGGAAACCGAAACTTAAAACGTCAATTTCTCAAAATGACTTCGCGACTACATATTTTCAGCTTTTGATGCAGAGTCAAAATATATAAAAAGGGCTTCATAATGTTGAAAGAAATTCTAACTGCTGACAATTATTGGCGAAGATACATCCGTTTGAATTTGGAAACCGAAACTTAAAACGTCAATTTCTCGAAATGACTTCGAGACTACATATTTTCAGCTTTTGATGCAGAATCAAAATATATAAAAAGGGCTTCATAATGTTGAAAGAAATTCTAACTGCTGACAATTATTGGCGAAGATACATCCCGGTTGAATTTGGAAACCGAAACTTAAAACGTCAATTTCGCGAAATGACTTCGAGGCTACATATTTTCAACTTTTGATGCAGAATCAAAATATATAAAAAGGGGTTCATAATGTTGAAAGAAATTCTAACTTCTGACAATTATTGGCGAAGATACATCCGTTTGAATTTGGAAACAGAAACTTAAAACGTCAATTTCTCGAAATGACTTTGAGACTACATATTTTCAGCTTTTGATGCAGAGTCAAAATATATAAAAAGGGCTTCATAATGTTGAAAGAAATTCTAACTTCTGACAATTATTGGCGAAGATACATCCGTTTGAATTTGGAAACAGAAACTTAAAACGTCAATTTCTCGAAATGATTTCGAGACTACATATTTTCAGCTTTTGATGCAGAATCAAAATATATAAAAAAGGGCTTCATTATGTTGAAAGAAATTCCAACTTCTGACAATTATTGGCGAAGATACATCCGTTTGAATTTGGAAACAGAAACTTAAAACGTCAATTTCTCGAAATGACTTCAAGACTACATATTTTCAGCTTTTGATGCAGAATCAAAATATATAAAAAGGGCTTCATAATGTTGAAAGAAATTCTAACTGCTGACAATTATTGGCGAAGATACGTCCGGTTGAATTTGGAAACCGAAACTTAAAACGTCAATTTCTCGAAATGACTTTGAGACTACATATTTTCAGCTTTTGATGCAGAGTCAAAATATATAAAAGGGGCTTCATAATGTTGAAAGAAATTCTAACTGCTGACAATTATTGGCGAAGATACATCCGTTTGAATTTGGGAATAGAAACTTAAACCGCCAATATCTCGAAATGACTTCGAGACTACATATTTTCAACTTTTGATGCAGAATCAAAATATATAAAAAGGGCTTCATAATGTTGAAAGAAATTCTAACTTCTGACAATTATTGGCGAAGATACATCCGTTTGAATTTGGAAACAGAGACTTAAAACGTCAATTTCTCTAAATGACTTCGCGACTACATATTTTCATCTTTTGATGCACAGTCAAAATATATAAAAAGGTCTTCATAATGTTGAAAGAAATTCTAACTTCTGACAATTATTGGCGAAGATACATCCGTTTGAATTTGGAAACAGAAACTTAAAACGTCAATTTCTCTAAATGACTTCGCGACTACATATTTTCAGCTTTTGATGCACAGTCAAAATATATAAAAAGGTCTTCATAATGTTGAAAGAAATTCTGACTTCTGACAATTATTGGCGAAGATACATCCGTTTGAATTTGGGAAAATAAACTTAAAACGCCAATATCTCGAAATGACTTCGAGACTACATATTTTCAGCTTTTGATGCAGAATCAAAATATATAAAAAGGGGTTCATAATGTTGCAAGAAATTCTAACTTCTGACAATTATTGGCGAAGATACATCCGTTTGAATTTGGAAACACAAACTTAAAACGTCAATTTCTCGAAATGACTTCGAGACTACATATTTTCAGCTTTCGAAGCAGAGTCAAAATATATAAAAAGGGGTTCATAATGTTGAAAGAAATTCTAACTTCTGACAATTATTGGCGAAGATACATCCGTTTGAATTTGGAAACAGAAACTTAAAACGTCAATTTCTCGAAATTACTTCGAGACTACATATTTTCAGCTTTTGATGCAGAATCAAAATATATAAAAAGGGCTTCATAATGTTGAAAGAAATTCTAACTTCTGACAATTATTGGCGAAGATACATCCGTTTGAATTTGGAAACAGAAACTTAAAACGTCAATTTCTCGAAATGACTTCAAGACTACATATTTTCAGCTTTTGATGCAGAGTCAAAATATATAAAAAGGGCTTCATAATGTTGAAAGAAATTCTAACTTTTGACAATTATTGGCGAAGATACATCCGGTTGAATTTGGAAACCGAAACTTAAAACGTCAATTTCTCAAAATGACTTCGCGACTACATATTTTCAGCTTTTGATGCAGAGTCAAAATATATAAAAAGGGCTTCATAATGTTGAAAGAAATTCTAACTGCTGACAATTATTGGCGAAGATACATCCGTTTGAATTTGGAAACAGAAACTTAAAACGTCGATTTCTCGAAATGACTTCGCGACTACATATTTTCAGCTTTTGATGCAGAGTCAAAATATATGAAAAGGGCTTCATAATGTTGAAAGAAATTCTAACTGCTGACAATTATTGGCGAAGATACATCCGGTTGAATTGGAAACCGAAACTTAAAACGTCAATTTCTCGAAATGACTTCGCGACTACATATTTTCAGCTTTTGATGCAGAATCAAAATACATAAAAAGGGCTTCATAATGTTGAAAGAAATTCTAACTTCTGACAATTATTGGCGAAGATACATCCGTTTGAATTTGGAAACAGAAACTTAAAACGTCAATTTCTCTAAATGACTTCGCGACTACATATTTTCAGCTTTTGATGCAGAGTCAAAATATATAAAAAGGTCTTCATAATGTTGAAAGAAATTCTGACTTCTGACAATTATTGGCGAAGATACATCCGTTTGAATTTGGGAAAATAAACTTAAAACGCCAATATCTCGAAATGACTTCGAGACTACATATTTTCAGCTTTTGATGCAGAATCAAAATATATAAAAAGGGGTTCATAATGTTGCAAGAAATTCTAACTTCTGACAATTATTGGCGAAGATACATCCGTTTGAATTTGGAAACACAAACTTAAAACGTCAATTTCTCGAAATGACTTCGAGACTACATATTTTCAGCTTTCGAAGCAGAGTCAAAATATATAAAAAAGGGGTTCATAATGTTGAAAGAAATTCTAACTTCTGACAATTATTGGCGAAGATACATCCGTTTGAATTTGGAAACAGAAACTTAAAACGTCAATTTCTCGAAATTACTTCGAGACTACATATTTTCAGCTTTTGATGCAGAATCAAAATATATAAAAAGGGCTTCATAATGTTGAAAGAAATTCTAACTTCTGACAATTATTGGCGAAGATACATCCGTTTGAATTTGGAAACAGAAACTTAAAACGTCAATTTCTCGAAATGACTTCAAGACTACATATTTTCAGCTTTTGATGCAGAATCAAAATATATAAAAAGGGCTTCATAATGTTGAAAGAAATTCTAACTTTTGACAATTATTGGCGAAAATACATCCGTTTGAATTTGGAAACCGAAACTTAAAACGTCAATTTCTCAAAATGACTTCGCGACTACATATTTTCAGCTTTTGATGCAGAGTCAAAATATATAAAAAGGGCTTCATAATGTTGAAAGAAATTCTAACTGCTGACAATTATTGGCGAAGATACATCCGTTTGAATTTGGAAACCGAAACTTAAAACGTCAATTTCTCGAAATGACTTCGCGACTACATATTTTCAGCTTTTGATGCAGAGTCAAAATATATAAAAAGGGCTTCATAATGTTGAAAGAAATTCTAACTGCTGACAATTATTGGCGAAGATACATCCGGTTGAATTTGGAAACCGAAACTTAAAACGTCAATTTCGCGAAATGACTTCGAGGCTACATATTTTCAACTTTTGATGCAGAATCAAAATATATAAAAAGGGGTTCATAATGTTGAAAGAAATTCTAACTTCTGACAATTATTGACGAAGATACATCCGTTTGAATTTGGAAACAGAAACTTAAAACGTCAATTTCTCGAAATGACTTTGAGACTACATATTTTCAGCTTTTGATGCAGAGTCAAAATATATAAAAAGGGCTTCATAATGTTGAAAGAAATTCTAACTTCTGACAATTATTGGCGAAGATACATCCGTTTGAATTTGGAAACAGAAACTTAAAACGTCGATTTCTCGAAATGATTTCGAGACTACATATTATCAGCTTTTGATGCAGAGTCAAAATATATAAAAAAGGGCTTCATTATGTTGAAAGAAATTCCAACTTCTGACAATTATTGACGAAGATACATCCGTTTGAATTTGGAAACAGAAACTTAAAACGTCAATTTCTCGAAATGACTTCAAGACTACATATTTTCAGCTTTTGATGCAGAATCAAAATATATAAAAAGGGCTTCATAATGTTGAAAGAAATTCTAACTGCTGACAATTATTGGCGAAGATACGTCCGGTTGAATTTGGAAACCGAAACTTAAAACGTCAATTTCTCGAAATGACTTTGAGACTACATATTTTCAGCTTTTGATGCAGAGTCAAAATATATAAAAGGGGCTTCATAATGTTGAAAGAAATTCTAACTGCTGACAATTATTGGCGAAGATACATCCGTTTGAATTTGGGAATAGAAACTTAAACCGCCAATATCTCGAAATGACTTCGAGACTACATATTTTCAACTTTTGATCCAGAATCAAAATATATAAAAAGGGCTTCATAATGTTGAAAGAAATTCTAACTGCTGACAATTATTGGCGAAGATACATCCGTTTGAATTTGGAAACAGAAACTTAAAACGTCATTTTCTCTAAATGACTTCGCGACTACATATTTTCACCTTTTGATGCAGAGTCAAAATATATAAAAAGGTCTTCATAATGTTGAAAGAAATTCTAACTTCTGACAATTATTGGCGAAGATACATCCGTTTGAATTTGGAAACAGAAACTTAAAACGTCAATTTCTCGAAATGACTTCGAGACAACATATTTTCAGCTTTTGATGTAGAATCAAAATATATAAAAAGGGGTTCATAATGTTGCAAGAAATTCTAACTTCTGACAATTATTGGCGAAGATACATCCGTTTGAATTTGGAAACAGAAACTTAAAACGTCAATTTCTCGAAATGACTTCGAGACAACATATTTTCAGCTTTTGATGCAGATTCAAAATATATAAAAAGGGCTTCATAATGTGGACAGAAATTCTAACTTCTGACAATTATTGGCGAAGATACATCCGTTTGAATTTGGAAACAGAAACTTAAAACGTCAATTCCTCGAAATGACTTCGAGACTACATATTTTCAGCTTTTGATGCAGAATCAAAATATATAAAAAGGGCTTCATAATGTTGAAAGAAATTCTAACTTCTGACAATTATTTGGCGAAGATACATCCGTTTGAATTTGGAAACCGAAACTTAAACGTCAATTTCTCGAAATGACTTCGCGACTACATATTTTCAGCTTTTTGATGCAGAGTCAAATATATAAAAAGGGCTTCCATATTGTTGAAAGAAATTCTGACTTCTGACAATTATTGGCGAAGATACATCCGTTTGAATTTGGAAACAGAAACTTAAAACGCCAATATCTCGAAATGACTTCGAGACTACATATTTTCAGCTTTTGATGCAGAATCAAAATATATAAAAAGGGCTTCATAATGTTGAAAGAAATTCTAACTTCTGACAATTATTGGCGAAGATACATCCGTTTGAATTTGGAATCAGAAACTTAAAACGTCAATTTCTCGAAATGACTTCGAGACTACATATTTTCAGCTTTCGAAGCAGAGTCAAAATATATAAAAAGGGGTTCATAATGTTGAAAGAAATTCTAACTTCTGACAATTATTGGCGAAGATACATCCGTTTGAATTTGGAAACAGAAACTTAAAACGTCAATTTCTCGAAATTACTTCGAGACTACATATTTTCAGCTTTTGATGCAGAATCAAAATATATAAAAAGGGCTTCATAATGTTGAAAGAAATTCTAACTTCTGACAATTATTGGCGAAGATACATCCGTTTGAATTTGGAAACAGAAACTTAAAACGTCAATTTCTCGAAATGACTTCGAGACTACATATTTTCAGCTTTTGATGCAGAATCAAAATATATAAAAAGGGCTTCATAATGTTGAAAGAAATTCTAACTTCTGACAATTATTGGCGAAAATACATCCGTTTGAATTTGGAAACAGAAACTTAAAACGTCAATTTCTCGAAATGACTTCGAGACTACATATTTTCAGCTTTTGATGCAGAGTCAAAATATATAAAAAGGGCTTCATAATGTTGAAAGAAATTCTAACTTCTGACAATTATTGGCGAAGATACATCCGTTTGAATTTGGAAACCGAAACTTAAAACGTCAATTTCTCGAAATGACTTCGCGACTACATATTTTCAGCTTTTGATGCAGAGTCAATATATATAAAAAGGGCTTCATAATGTTGAAAGAAATTCTAACTTCTGACAATTATTGGCGAAGATACATCCGTTTGAATTTGGAAACCGAAACTTAAAACGTCAATTTCGCGAAATGACTTCGAGACTACATATTTTCAGCTTTTGATGCAGAATCAAAATATATAAAAAGGGCTTCATAATGTTGAAAGAAATTCTAACTGCTGACAATTATTGGCGAAGATACATCCGTTTGAATTTGGAAACAGAAACTTAAAACGTCAATTTCTCTAAATGACTTCGCGACTACATATTTTCAGCTTTTGATGCAGAGTCAAAATATATAAAAAGGTCTTCATAATGTTGAAAGAAATTCTGACTTCTGACAATTATTGGCGAAGATACATCCGTTTGAATTTGGGAAAATAAACTTAAAACGCCAATATCTCGAAATGACTTCGAGACTACATATTTTCAGCTTTTGATGCAGAATCAAAATATATAAAAAGGGGTTCATAATGTTGCAAGAAATTCTAACTTCTGACAATTATTGGCGAAGATACATCCGTTTGAATTTGGAAACAGAAACTTAAAACGTCAATTTCTCGAAATGACTTCGAGACTACATATTTTCAGCTTTTGATGCAGAGTCAAAATATATAAAAAGGGGCTTCATAATGTTGAAAGAAATTCTAACTTCTGACATTATTGGCGAAGATACATCCGTTTGAATTTGGGAAACAGAAACTTAAAACGTCAATTTCTCGAAATTACTTCGAGACTACATATTTTCAGCTTTTGATGCAGAGTCAAAATATATAAAAAGGGCTTCCTAATGTTGAAAGAAATTCTAACTTCTGACAATTATTGGCGAAGATACATCCGTTTGAATTTGGAAACAGAAACTTAAAACGTCAATTTCTCGAAATGACTTCAAGACTACATATTTTCAGCTTTTGATGCAGAATCAAAATATATAAAAAGGGCTTCATAATGTTGAAAGAAATTCTAACTTTTGACAATTAGTGGCGAAAATACATCCGTTTGAATTTGGAAACCGAAACTTAAAACGTCAATTTCTCAAAATGACTTCGCGACTACATATTTTCAGCTTTTGATGCAGAGTCAAAATATATAAAAAGGGCTTCATAATGTTGAAAGAAATTCTAACTTCTGACAATTATTGGCGAAGATACATCCGTTTGAATTTGGAAACAGAAACTTAAAACGTCAATTTCTCGAAATGACTTTGCGACTACATATTTTCAGCTTTTGATGCAGAATCAAAATATATAAAAAGGGCTTCATAATGTTGAAAGAAATTCTAACTTCTGACAATTATTGGCGAAGATACATCCGTTTGAATTTGGAAACAGAAACTTAAAACGTCAATTTCTCGAAATGATTTCGAGACTACATATTTTCAGCTTTTGATGCAGAATCAAAATATATAAAAAAGGGCTTCATTATGTTGAAAGAAATTCCAACTTCTGACAATTATTGGCGAAGATACATCCGTTTGAATTTGGAAACAGAAACTTAAAACGTCAATTTCTCGAAATGACTTCAAGACTACATATTTTCAGCTTTTGATGCAGAATCAAAATATATAAAAAGGGCTTCATAATGTTGAAAGAAATTCTAACTGCTGACAATTATTGGCGAAGATACGTCCGGTTGAATTTGGAAACCGAAACTTAAAACGTCAATTTCTCGAATTGACTTCGAGACTACATATTTTCAGCTTTTGATGCAGAATCAAAATATATAAAAAGGCATTCATGATGTTAAAAGAAATTCTGACTTCTGACAATTATTGGCGAAGATACATCCGTTTGAATTTGGGAAAAGAAACTTAAAACGTCAATTTCTCGAAATGACTTCGAGACTACATATTTTCAGCTTTTGATGCAGAATCAAAATATATAAAAAGGGCTTCATAATGTTGAAAGAAATTCTAACTTCTGACAATTATTGGCGAAGATACATCCGTTTGAATTTGGAAACAGAAACTTAAAACGTCAATTTCTCGAAATGACTTCGAGACTACATATTTTCAGCTTTTGATGCAGAGTCAAAATATATAAAAAGGGCTTCATAATGTGAAAGAAATTCTAACTGCTGACAATTATTGGCGAAGATACATCCGGTTGAATTTGGAAACCGAAACTTAAAACGTCAATTTCTCGAAATGACTTCGCGACTACATATTTTCAGCTTTTGATGCAGAATCAAAATATATAAAAAGGGCTTCATAATGTTGAAAGAAATTCTAACTGCTGACAATTATTGGCGAAGATACATCCGTTTGAATTTGGAAACAGAAACTTAAAACGTCAATTTCTCGAAATGACTTCGCGACTACATATTTTCAGCTTTTGATGCAGAGTCAAAATATATAAAAAGGCCTTCATAATGTTGAAAGAAATTCTGACTTCTGCCAATTATTGGCGAAGATACATCCGTTTGAATTTGGAAACAGAAACTTAAAACGTCGATTTCTCGAAATGACTTCAAGACTACATATTTTCAGCTTTCGAAGCAGAGTCAAATATATAAAAAGGGCTTCATAATGTTGAAAGAAATTCTAACTTCTGACAATTATTGGCGAAGATACATCCGTTTGAATTTGGAAACAGAAACTTAAAACGTCAATTTCTCGAAATGACTTCGAGACAACATATTTTCAGCTTTTGATGCAGTATCAAAAAGGGCATCATAATGTTGAAAGAAATTCTAACTTCTGACAATTATGGCGAAGATACATCCGTTTGAATTTGGAATCAGAAACTTAAAACGTCGATTTCTCGAAATGACTTCGAGACTACATATTTTCAGCTTTTGATGCAGAATCAAAATATATAAAAAGGGCTTCATAATGTTGAAAGAAATTCTAACTTCTGACAATTATTGGCGAAGATACATCCGTTTGAATTTGGAAACAGAAACTTAAAACGTCAATTTCTCGAAATGACTTTGAGACTTCATATTTTCAGCTTTTGATGCAGAATCAAAATATATAAAAAGGGCTTCATAATGTTGAAAGAAATTCTAACTTCTGACAATTATTGGCGAAGATACATCCGTTTGAATTTGGAAACAGAAACTTAAAACGTCAATTTCTCGACATGACTTTGAGACTACATATTTTCAGCTTTTGATGCAGAGTCAAAATATATAAAAAGGGCTTCATAATGTTGAAAGAAATTCTAACTTCTGACAATTATTGGCGTAGATACATCCGTTTGAATTTGGAAACAGAAACTAAAACGTCAATTTCTCGAAATGACTTTGAGACTACATATTTTCAGCTTTTGATGCAGAGTCAAAATATATAAAAAGGGCTTCATAATGTTGAAAGAAATTCTAACTTCTGACAATTATTGGCGAAGATACATCCGTTTGAATTTGGAAACAGAAACTTAAAACGTCAATTTCTCGAAATGACTTCGAGACTACATATTTTCAGCTTTTGATGCAGAGTGAAAATATATAAAAAGGGCTTCATAATGTTGAAAGAAATTCTAACTTCTGACAATTATTGGCGAAGATACATCCGTTTGAATTTGGAAACCGAAACTTAAAACGTCAATTTCTCGAAATGACTTCGAGACTACATATTTTCAGCTTTTGATGCATAGTCAAAATATATAAAAAGGGCTTCATAATGTTGAAAGAAATTCTAACTTCTGACAATTATTGGCGAAGATACATCCGTTTGAATTTGGAAACAGAAACTTAAAACGTCAATTTCTCGAAATGACTTCGAGACTACATATTTTCAGCTTTTGATGCAGAATCAAAATATATAAAAAGGGCTTCATAATGTTGAATGAAATTCTAACTTCTGACAATTATTGGCGAAGATACATCCGTTTGAATTTGGAAACAGAAACTTAAAACGTCAATTTCTCGAAATGACTTCGAGACTACATATTTTCAGCTTTTGCTGCACAGTCAAAATATATAAAAAGGGCTTCATAATGTTGAAAGAAATTCTAACTGCTGACAATTATTGGCGAACATACATCCGGTTGAATTTGGAAACCGAAACTTAAAACGTCAATTTCTCGAAATGACTTCACGACTACATATTTTCAGCTTTTGATGCAGAGTCAAAATATATAAAAAGGGCTTCATAATGTTGAAAGAAATTCTGACTTCTGACAATTATTGGCGAAGATACATCCGTTTGAATTTGGGAAAAGAAACTTAAACCGCCAATATCTCGAAATGACTTCGAGACTACATATTTTCAGCTTTTGATGCAGAATCAAAATATATAAAAAGGGGTTCATAATGTTGAAAGAAATTCTAACTTCTGACAATTATTGGCGAAGATACATCTGTTTGAATTTGGAAACAGAGATTTAAAACGTCGATTTCTCGAAATGACTTTGAGACTACATATTTTCATCTATTGATGCAGAGTCAAAATATATAAAAAGGGCTTCATAATGTTGAAAGAAATTCTGACTTCTGACAATTATTGGCGAAGATACATCCGTTTGAATTTGGAAACAGAAACTTAAAACGTCGATTTCTCGAAATGACTTCGAGACTACATATTTTCAGCTTTTGATGCAGAGTCAAAATATATAAAAATGGCTTCATAATGTTGAAAGAAATTCTAACTTCTGACAATTATTGGCGAAGATACATCCGTTTGAATTTGGAAACAGAAACTTAAAACGTCAATTTCGCGAAATGACTTCGAGACTACATATTTTCAGCTTTTGATGCAGAATCAAAATATATAAAAAGGGCTTCATAATGTTGAAAGAAATTCTAACTTCTGACAATTATTGGCGAAGATACATCCGTTTGAATTTGGAAACAGAAACTTAAAACGTCAATTTCTCGAAATGACTTCGAGACTACATATTTTCAGCTTTTGATGCACAGTCAAAATTTATAAAAAGGGCTTCATAATGTTGAAAGAAATTCTAAATTCTGACAATTATTGGCGAAGATACATCCGTTTGAATTTGGAAACAGAAATTTAAAACGTCAATTTCTCGAAATGACTTCGAGACTACATATTTTCAGCTTTTGATGCAGAGTCAAAATATATAAAAAGGGCTTCATAATGTTGAAAGAAATTCTAACTTCTGACAATTATTGGCGAAGATACATCCGTTTGAATTTGGAAACAGAAACTTAAAACGTCGATTTCTCGAAATGACTTCGCGACTACATATTTTCAGCTTTTGATGCAGAATCAAAATATATAAAAAGGGCTTCATAATGTTGAAAGAAATTCTAACTTCTGACAATTATTGGCGAAGATACATCCGTTTGAATTTGGAAACAGAAACTTAAAACGTCAATTTCTCGAAATGACTTCGAGACTACATATTTTCAGCTTTTGATGCAGGGTCAAAATATATAAAAAGGGCTTCATAATGTTGAAAGAAATTCTAACTTCTGACAATTATTGGCGAAGATACATCCGGTTGAATTTGGAAACCGAAACTTAAAACGTCAATTTCTCGAAATGACTTCACGACTACATATTTTCAGCTTTTGATGCAGAGTCAAAATATATAAAAAGGGCTTCATAATGTTGAAAGAAATTCTGACTTCTGACAATTATTGGCGAAGATACATCCGTTTGAATTTGGGAAAAGAAACTTAAGCCGCCAATATCTCGAAATGACTTCGAGACTACATATTTTCAGCTTTTGATGCAGAATCAAAATATATAAAAAGGGGTTCATAATGTTGAAAGAAATTCTAACTTCTGACAATTATTGGCGAAGATACATCCGTTTGAATTTGGAAACAGAGATTTAAAACGTCGATTTCTCGAAATGACTTTGAGACTACATATTTTCATCTTTTGATGCAGAGTCAAAATATATAAAAAGGGCTTCATAATGTTGAAAGAAATTCTAACTTCTGACAATTATTGGCGAGTATACATCCGTTTGAATTTGGAAACAGAAACTTAAAACGTCAATTTCGCGAAATGACTTCGAGACTACATATTTTCAGCTTTTGATGCAGAATCAAAATATATAAAAAGGGCTTCACAATGTTGAAAGAAATTCTAACTTCTGACAATTATTGGCGAAGATACATCCATTTGAATTTGGAAACAGAAACTTAAAACGTCAATTTCTCGAAATGACTTCGAGACTACATATTTTCAGCTTTTGATGCACAGTCAAAATTTATAAAAAGGGCTTCATAATGTTGAAAGAAATTCTAACTTCTGACAATTATTGGCGAGATACATCCGTTTGATTTGAAACAGAACTAGACGTCATTTCTCGAAATGACTCGAGACTACATATTTTCATCTTTGATGCAGAGTCAAAATATATAAAAAGGGCCTTCATAATGTTGAAAGAAATTCTAACTTCTAACAAATATTGGCGAAGATACATCCGTTTGAATTTGGAAACAGAAACTTAAAACGTCAATTTCTCGAAAATGACTTCGCGACTACATATTTTCAGCTTTTGAAGCAGAGTCAAAATATATAAAAAGGGCTTCATAATGTTGAAAGAAATTCTAACTTCTGACAATTATTGGCGAAGATACATCCGTTTGAATTTGGAAACAGAAACTTAAAACGTCAATTTCTCGAAATGACTTCGAGACTACATATTTTCAGCTTTTGATGCAGAATCAAAATATATAAAAAGGGCTTCATAATGTTGAAAGAAATTCTAACTTCTGACAATTATTAGCGAAGATACATCCGTTTGAATTTGGAAACAGAGATTTAAAACGTCGATTTCTCGAAATGACTTCGAGACTACATATTTTCAGCTTTTGATGCAGAGTCAAAATATATAAAAAGGGCTTCATAATGTTGAAAGAAATTCTAACTTCTGACAATTATTGGCGAAGATACATCCGTTTGAATTTGGAAACCGAAACTTAAAACGTCAATTTCTCGAAATGACTTCGCGACTACATATTTTCAGCTTTTGATGCAGAGTCAAAATATATAAAAAGGGCTTCATAAAGTTGAAAGAAATTCTGACTTCTGACAATTATTGGCGAAGATACATCCGTTTGAATTTGGGAAAATAAACTTAAAACGCCAATATCTCGAAATGACTTCGCGACTACATATTTTCAGCTTTTGATGCAGAGTCAAAATATATAAAAAGGGCTTCATAATGTTGAAAGAAATTCTAACTTCTGACAATTATTGGCGAAGATACATCCGTTTGGATTTGGAAACAGAAACTTAAAACGTCAATTTCTCGAAATGACTTCGAAACTACATATTTTCAGCTTTTGATGCAGAGTCAAAATATATAAAAAGGGCTTCATAATGTTGAAAGAAATTCTAACTTCTGACAATTATTGGCGAAGATACATCCGTTTGAATTTGGAAACAGAAACTTAAAACGTCAATTTCTCGAAATGACTTCGAGACTACATATTTTCAGCTTTTGAAGCAGAGTCAAAATATATAAAAAGGGCTTCATAATGTTGAAAGAAATTCTAACTTCTGACAATTATTGGCGAAGATACATCCCGTTTGAATTTGGAAACAGAAACTTAAAACGTCAATTTCTCGAAATGACTTCGAGACCTACATATTTTCAGCTTTTGATGCAGAAATCAAAATATATAAAAAGGGGTTCATAATGTTGAAAGAAATTCTAACTTCTGACAATTATTGGCGAAGATACATCCGTTTGAATTTGGAAACAGAGACTTAAAACGTCGATTTCTCGAAATGACTTCGAGACTACATATTTTCAGCTTTTGATGCAGAGTCAAAATATATAAAAAGGGCTCCATAATGTTGAAAGAAATTCTAACTTCTGACAATTATTGGCGAAGATACATCCGTTTGAATTTGGAAACAGAAACTTAAAACGTCAATTTCTCGAAATGACTTCGCGACTACATATTTTCAACTTTTGATGCAGAGTCAAAATATATAAAAAGGGCTTCATAAAGTTGAAAGAAATTCTGACTTCTGACAATTATTGGCGAAGATACATCCGTTTTAATTTGGGAAAATAAACTTAAAACGCCAATATCTCGAAATGACTTCGAGACTACATATTTTCAGCTTTTGATGCAGAATCAAAATATATAAAAAGGGGTTCACAATGTTGCAAGAAATTCTAACTTCTGACAATTATTGGAGAAGATACATCCGTTTGAATTTGGAAACAGAAACTTAAAACGTCGATTTCTCGAAATGACTTCGAGACTACATATTTTCAGCTTTTGATGCAGAATCAAAATATATAAAAAGGGCTTCATAATGTTGAAAGAAATTCTAACTTCTGACAATTATTGGCGAAGATACATCCGTTTGAATTTGGAAACAGAAACTTAAAACGTCAATTTCTCGAAATGACTTCGAGACTACATATTTTCAGCTTTTGAGGCAGGGTCAAAATATATAAAAAGGGCTTCATAATGTTGAAAGAAATTCTAACTTCTGACAATTATTGGCGAAGATACATCCGTTTGAATTTGGAAACAGAAACTTAAAACGTCAATTTCTCGAAATGACTTCAAGACTACATATTTTCAGCTTTTGATGCAGAATCAAAATATATAAAAAGGGCTTCATAATGTTGAAAGAAATTCTAACTTCTGACAATTATTGGCGAAGATGCATCCGTTTGAATTTGGAAACAGAAACTTAAAACGTCGATTTCTCGAAATGACTTCGAGACTACATATTTTCAGCTTTTGATGCAGGGTCAAAATATATAAAAAGGGCTTCATAATGTTGAAAGAAATTCTAACTTCTGACAATTATTGGCGAAGATACATCCGTTTGAATTTGGAAACAGAAACTTAAAACGTCAATTTCTCGAAATGACTTCGAGACTACATATTTTCAGCTTTTGATGCAGAGTCAAAATATATGAAAAGGGCTTCATAATGTTGAAAGAAATACTGACTTCTGACAATTATTGGCGAAGATACATCCGTTTGAATTTGGAAACAGAAACTTAAAACGTCAATTTCTCGAAATGACTTCGAGACTACATATTTTCAGCTTTTGATGCAGAGTCAAAATATATAAAAAGGGCTTCATAATGTTGAAAGAAATTCTAACTGCTGACAATTATTGGCGAAGATACATCCGTTTGAATTTGGAAACAGAAACTTAAAACGTCAATTTCTCGAAATGACTTCGAGACTACATATTTTCAGCTTTTGATGCAGAGTCAAAATATATGAAAAGGGCTTCATAATGTTGAAAGAAATTCTAATTTCTGACAATTATTGGCGAAGATACATCCGTTTGAATTTGGAAACAGAAACTTAAAACGTCAATTTCTCGAAATGACTTCGAGACTACATATTTTCAGCTTTTGATGCAGAGTCAAAATATATAAAAAGGGCTTCATAAAGTTGAAAGAAATTCTAATTTCTGACAATTATTGGCGAAGATACATCCGTTTGAATTTGGGAAAATAAACTTTAAACGCCAATATCTCGAAATGACTTCGAGACTACATATTTTCAGCTTTTGATGCAGAGTCAAAATATATAAAAATGGCTTCATAATGTTGAAAGAAATTCTAACTTCTGACAATTATTGGCGAAGATACATCCGTTTGAATTTGGAAACAGAAACTTAAAACGTCAATTTCGCGAAATGACTTCGAGACTACATATTTTCAGCTTTTGATGCAGAGTCAAAATATATAAAAAGGTCTCCATAATGTTGAAAGAAATTCTGACTTTTGACAATTATTGGCGAAGATACATCCGTTTGAATTTGGGAAAATAAACTTAAAACGCCAATATCTCGAAATGACTTCGAGACTACATATTTTCAGCCTTTGATGCAGAGTCAAAATATATAAAAAGGGGTTCATAATGTTGCAAGAAATTCTAACTTCTGATAATTATTGGCGAAGATACATCCGTTTGAATTTGGAAACAGAAACTTAAAACGTCAATTTCTCGAAATGACTTCGCGACTACATATTTTTAGCTTTTGAAGCAGAGTCAAAATATATAAAAAGGGCTTCATAATGTTGAAAGAAATTCTAACTTCTGACAATTATTGGCGAAGATACATCCGTTTGAATTTGGGAACAGAAACTTAAAACGTCAATTTCTCGAAATGACTTCGAGACTACATATTTTCAGCTTTTGATGCAGAATCAAAATATATAAAAAGGGCTTCATAATGTTGAAAGAAATTCTAACTTCTGACAATTATTGGCGAAGATACATCCGTTTGAATTTGGAAACAGAAACTTAAAACGTCGATTTCTCGAAATGACTTCGAGACTACATATTTTCAGCTTTTGATGCAGGGTCAAAATATATAAAAAGGGCTTCATAATGTTGAAAGAAATTCTAACTTCTGACAATTATTGGCGAAGATACATCCGTTTGAATTTGGAAACAGAAACTTAAAACGTCAATTTCGCGAAATGACTTCGAGACTACATATTTTCAGCTTTTGATGCAGAGTCAAAATATATAAAAAGGGCTTCATAATGTTGAAAGAAATTCTAACTTCTGACAATTATTGGCGAAGATACATCCGTTTGAATTTGGAAACAGAAACTTAAAACGTCAATTTCTCGAAATGACTTCGAGACTACATATTTTCAGCTTTTGATGCAGAGTCAAAATATATAAAAAGGGCTTCATAATGTTGAAAGAAATTCTAACTTCTGACAATTATTGGCGAAGATACATCCGTTTGAATTTGGAAACAGAAACTTAAAACGACAATTTCTCGAAATGACTTCGAGACTACATATTTTCAGCTTTTGATGCAGAGTCAAAATATATGAAAAGGGCTTCATAATGTTGAAAGAAATTCTGACTTCTGCCAATTATTGGCGAAGATACATCCGTTTGAATTTGGAAACCGAAACTTAAAACGTCAATTTCTCAAAATGACTTCGCGACTACATATTTTCAGCTTTTGATGCAGAGTCAAAATATATAAAAAGGGCTTCATAATGTTGAAAGAAATTCTAACTTCTGACAATTATTGGCGAAGATACATCCGTTTGAATTTGGAAACAGAAACTTAAAACGTCAATTTCTCGAAATGACTTCGAGACTACATATTTTCAGCTTTTGATGCAGAGTCAAAATATATAAAAAGGGCTTCATAATGTTGAAAGAAATTCTAACTGCTGACAATTATTGGCGAAGATACATCCGTTTGAATTTGGAAACAGAAACTTAAAACGTCAATTTCTCGAAATGACTTCGAGACTACATATTTTCAGCTTTTGATGCAGAGTCAAAATATATGAAAAGGGCTTCATAATGTTGAAAGAAATTCTAATTTCTGACAATTATTGGCGAAGATACATCCGTTTGAATTTGGAAACAGAAACTTAAAACGTCAATTTCTCGAAATGACTTCGCGACTACATATTTTCAGCTTTTGATGCAGAGTCAAAATAAATAAAAAGGGCTTCATAAAGTTGAAAGAAATTCTAATTTCTGACAATTATTGGCGAAGATACATCCGTTTGAATTTGG
>NW_025063424.1:0-7119 GCF_018153295.1 Drosophila grimshawi
GGAAGTCCAATTATTTTAATGCAGTTTTGTTTCAAAGATTAAGCGAATTCTTAAAAACACCTTTATAATTGAAGTGGGGCAATTTTTGACGGAAGATATGGCCATTTATTTCAAGGTAGACCTTATTTAATGCTTTCCATATATTTTCAATTTATCGAAGAATATCCTTTAATATCTTCAGATGAGTCGGAAGTCAAATTATTTTAAATGCAGTTTTGTTTAAAGATTAAGCGAATTCTAAAAACACCTTTATAATTGAAGTGGGGCACTTTTTGACCGAAGATATGGCCATCTATTTCAAGGTAGACCCTATTTAATGCTTTCCTATATTTTTTTCTATTTATCGAATATCCCTTAATATCTTTCTTAGATGAGTCGGAAGTCAAATTATTTTAATGCAGTTTTCTTCCAAAGATCGAGTGAATTCTAAAAACACCTTTATAATTGAAATGGGGCAATTTTTGTCGAAGATATGGCCATTTATTTCAAGGTAGACCCTATTTAATGCTTTCCATATATTTTCTATTTATCGAAGAATATCCCTTAATATCTTTCTTAGATGAGTCGGAAGTCAAATTATTTTAATGCAGTTTTGTTTCAAAGATTAAGCGAATTCTAAAAACACCTTTATAATTGAAGTGGGGCAATTTTTGACGAAGATATGGCCATTTATTTCAAGGTAGACCCTATTTAATGCTTTCCATATATTTTCTATTTATCGAATATCCCTTAATATCTTTTTTTAGATGAGTCGGAAGTCAAATTATTTTAATGCAGTTTTGTTTCAAAGATTAAGCGAATTCTAAAAACACCTTTATAATTGAAATGGGGCAATTTTTGACGAAGATATGGCCATTTATTTCAAGGTAGACCCTATTTAATGCTTTCAATATATTTTCTAGATATCGAATATCCCTTAATATCTTTCTTAGATGAGTCGAAAGTCCAATTATTTTAATGCAGTTTTGTTCCTAAGATCGAGCGAATTCTAAAAAACACCTTTATAATTGAAGTGGGCAATTTTTGACGAGGATATGGCCATTTATTTCAAGGTAGACCCTATTTAATGCTTTCCATATATTTTCTATTTATCGAAGAATATCCCTTAATATCTTTTTTAGATGAGTCGGAAGTCAAATTATTTTAATGCAGTTTTTGTTTCAAAGATTAAGCGAATTCTAAAAACACCTTTATAATTGAAGTGGGGCAATTTTTGACGAAGATATGGCCATTTATTTCAAGGTAGAGCCTATTTAATGCTTTCAATATATTTTCTGTTAGTCAAGAATATCCCTTAATATCTTTCTTAGATGAGTCGGAAGTCAAATTATTTTAATGCAGTTTTGTTCCAAAGATCGAGCGAATTCAAAAAACACCTTTATAATTGAAATTGGGCAATTTTAGATGAAGATATGGCCATTTATTTCAAGGTAGACCCTATTTAATGCTTTCCATACATTTTCTATTTATCGAAGAATATCCCTTAATATCTTTCTTAGATGAGTCGGAAGTCAAATTATTTTAATGCAGTTTTGTTCCAAAGATCGAGCGAATTCTAAAAACACCTTTATAATTGAAATGGGGCAATTTTTGACGAAGATATGGCCATTTATTTCAAGGTAGACCCTATTTAATGCTTTCCATATATTTTCTATTTATCGAATATCCCTTAATATCTTTCTTAGATGAGTCGGAAGTCAAATTATTTTAATGCAGTTTTGTTCCAAAGATCAAGTGAATTCTAAAAACACCCTTATAATTGAAATTGGGCAATTTTAGATGAAGATATGGCCATTTATTTCAAGGTAGACCCTATTTAATGCTTTCCATATATTTTCTATTTATCGAAGAATATCCCTTAATATCTTTCTTAGATGAGTCGGAAGTCAAATTATTTTAATGCAGTTTTGTTTCAAAGATTAAGTGAATTCTAAAAACACCTTTATAATTGAAATGGGGCAATTTTTGACGAAGATATGGCCATTTATTTCAAGGTAGACCCTATTTAATGCTTTCCATATATTTTCTATTTGTCGAAGAATATCCCTTAATATCTTTCTTAGATGAGTCGGAAGTCAAATTATTTTAATGCAGTTTTGTTCCAAAGATCAAGTGAATTCTAAAAACACCTTTATAATTGAAGTGGGGCAATTTTTGACGAAGATATGGCTATTTATTTCAAGGTAGACCCTATTTAATGCTTTCCATATATTTTCTATTTATCGAAGAATATCCCTTAATATCTTTTTTTAGATGAGTCGCAAGTCAAATTATTTTAATGCAGTTTTGTTTCAAAGATTAAGCGAATTCTAAAAACACCTTTATAATTGAAGTGGGGCAATGTTTGACGAAGATATGGCCATTTATTTCAAGGTAGACCCTATCTAATGCTTTCCATATATTTTCTATTTATCGAAGAATATCCCTTAATATCTTTCTTAGATGAGTTGGAAGTCAAATTATTTTAATGCAGTTTTGTTCCAAAGATCGAGCGAATTCTAAAAACACCTTTATAATTGAAATGGGGCAATTTTTGACGAAGATATGGCCCTTTATTTCAAAGTAGACCCTATTTAATGCTTTCCATATAATTTTTTATTTATCGAAGAATATCCCTTAATATCTTTCTTAGATGAGTCGGAAGTCAAATTATTTTAATGCAGTTTTGTTCCAAAGATTAAGTGAATTCTAAAAACACCTTTATAATTGAAATGGGGCAATTTTTGACGAAGATATGGCCATTTATTTCAAGGTAGACCCTATTTAATGCTTTCCATATATTTTCTATTTATCGAAGAATATCCCTTAATATCTTTTTTAGATGAGTCGGAAGTCAAATTATTTTAATGCAGTTTTGTTTCAAAGATTAAGCGAATTCTAAAAACACCTTTATAATTGAAGTGGGGCAATTTTTGACGAAGATATGGCCATTTATTTCAAGGTAGACCCTATTTAATGCTTTCCATATATTTTCTATTTATCGAAGAATATCCCTTAATATCTTTTTTAGATGAGTCGGAAGTCAAATTATTTTAATGCAGTTTTGTTTCAAAGATTAAGCGAATTCTAAAAACACCTTTATAATTGAAGTGGGGCAATTTTTGACGAAGATATGGCCATTTATTTCAAGGTAGACCCTATTTAATGCTTTCCATATATTTTCTATTTATCGAATATCCCTTAATATCTTTCTTAGATGAGTCGGAAGTCAAATTATTTTAATGCAGTTTTCTTCCAAAGATCGAGCGAATTCTAAAAACACCTTTATAATTGAAATGGGGCAATTTTTGACGAAGATATGGCCCTTTATTTCAAAGTAGACCCTATTTAATGCTTTCCATATAATTTTTATTTATCGAAGAATATCCCTTAATATCTTTCTTAGATGAGTCGGAAGTCAAATTATTTTAATGCAGTTTTGTTCCAAAGATTAAGTGAATTCTAAAAACACCTTTATAATTGAAATGGGGCAATTTTTTGACGAAGATATGGCCATTTATTTCAAGGTAGACCCTATTTAATGCTTTCCATATATTTTCTATTTATCGAAGAATATCCTTAATATCTTTTTTAGATGAGTCGGAAGTCAAATTATTTTAATGCAGTTTTGTTTCAAAGATTAAGCGAATTCTAAAAACACCTTTATAATTGAAGTGGGGCAATTTTTGACGAAGATATGGCCATTTATTTCAAGGTAGACCCTATTTAATGCTTTCCATATATTTTCTATTTATCGAAGAATATCCCTTAATATCTTTTTTAGATGAGTCGGAAGTCAAATTATTTTAATGCAGTTTTGTTTCAAAGATTAAGCGAATTCTAAAAACACCTTTATAATTGAAGTGGGGCAATTTTTGACGAAGATATGGCCATTTATTTCAAGGTAGACCCTATTTAATGCTTTCCATATATTTTCTATTTATCGAATATCCCTTAATATCTTTCTTAGATGAGTCGGAAGTCAAATTATTTTAATGCAGTTTTGTTCCAAAGAGCGAGTGAATTCTAAAAACACCTTTATAATTGAAATGGGGCAATTTTTGTCGAAGATATGGCCATTTATTTCAAGGTAGACCCTATTTAATGCTTTCCATATATTTTCTATTTATCGAAGAATATCCCTTAATATCTTTTTTACATGAGTCGGAAGTCAAATTATTTTAATGCAGTTTTGTTTCAAAGATTAAGCGAATTCTAAAAACACCTTTATAATTGAAGTGGGGCAATTTTTGACGAAGATATGGCCATTTATTTCAAGGTAGACCCTATTTAATGCTTTCCATATATTTTCTATTTATCGAATATCCCTTAATATCTTTTTTAGATGAGTCGGAAGTCAAATTATTTTAATGCAGTTTTGTTTCAAAGATTAAGCGAATTCTAAAAACACCTTTATAATTGAAGTGGGGCGATTTTTGACGAAGATATGGCCATTTATTTCAAGGTAGACCCTATTTAATGCTTTCAATATATTTTCTAGTTATCCAATATCCCTTAATATCTTTCTTAGATGAGTCGGAAGTCAAATTATTTTAATGCAGTTTTGTTTCAAAGATTAAGCGAATTCTAAAAACACCTTTATAATTGAAGTGGGGCAATTTTTGACGAAGATATGGCCATTTATTTCAAGGTAGACACTATTTAATGCTT
The DNA here is from genome assembly GCF_018153295.1 of Drosophila grimshawi. Classification (NCBI taxonomy): domain Eukaryota; kingdom Metazoa; phylum Arthropoda; class Insecta; order Diptera; family Drosophilidae; genus Drosophila; species Drosophila grimshawi. Next base: position 4,651 of record NW_025063424.1, read on the forward strand.
TCCATATATTTTCTATTTATCGAAGAATATCCCTTAATATCTTTCTTAGATGAGTCGGAAGTCAAATTATTTTAATGCAGTTTTGTTTCAAAGATTAAGCGAATTCTAAAAACACCTTTATAATTGAAGTGGGGCAATTTTTGACGAAGATATGGCCATTTATTTCAAGGTAGACCCTATTTAATGCTTTCCATATATTTTCTATTTATCGAAGAATATCCCTTAATATCTTTTTTAGATGAGTCGGAAGTCAAATTATTTTAATGCAGTTTTGTTTCAAAGATTAAGCGAATTCTAAAAACACCTTTATAATTGAAGTGGGGCAATTTTTGACGAAGATATGGCCATTTATTTCAAGGTAGACCCTATTTAATGCTTTCCATATATTTTCTATTTATCGAATATCCCTTAATATCTTTCTTAGATGAGTCGGAAGTCAAATTATTTTAATGCAGTTTTCTTCCAAAAGATCGAGTGAATTCTAAAAACACCTTTATAATTGAAATGGGGCAATTTTTGTCGAAGATATGGCCATTTATTTCAAGGTAGACCCTATTTAATGCTTTCCATATATTTTCTATTTATCGAAGAATATCCCTTAATATCTTTTTTACATGAGTCGGAAGTCAAATTATTTTAATGCAGTTTTGTTTCAAAGATTAAGCGAATTCTAAAAACACCTTTATAATTGAAGTGGGGCAATTTTTGTCGAAGATATGGCCATTTATTTCAAGGTAGACCCTATTTAATGCTTTCCATATATTTTCTATTTATCGAATATCCCTTAATATCTTTTTTAGATGAGTCGCAAGTCAAATTATTTTAATGCAGTTTTGTTTCAAAGATTAAGCGAATTCTAAAAACACCTTTATAATTGAAGTGGGGCGATTTTTGACGAAGATATGGCCATTTATTTCAAGGTAGACCCTATTTAATGCTTTCAATATATTTTCTAGTTATCCAATATCCCTTAATATCTTTCTTAGATGAGTCGGAAGTCAAATTATTTTAATGCAGTTTTGTTTCAAAGATTAAGCGAATTCTAAAAACACCTTTATAATTGAAATGGGGCAATTTTTGACGAAGATATGGCCATTTATTTCAAGGTAGACACTATTTAATGCTTTCCATATATTTTCTATTTATCGAAGAATATCCCTTAATATCTTTCTTAGATGAGTCGGAAGTCAAATTATTTTAATGCAGTTTTGTTTCAAAGATTAAGCGAATTCTAAAAACACCTTTATAATTGAAGTGGGGCAATTTTTGACGAAGATATGGCCATTTATTTCAAGGTAGACCCTATTTAATGCTTTCCATATATTTTCTATTTATCGAAGAATATCCCTTAATATCTTTTTTAGATGAGTCGGAAGTCAAATTATTTTAATGCAGTTTTGTTTCAAAGATTAAGCGAATTCTAAAAACACCTTTATAATTGAAGTGGGGCAATTTTTGACGAAGATATGGCCATTTATTTCAAGGTAGACCCTATTTAATGCTTTCCATATATTTTCTATTTATCGAATATCCCTTAATATCTTTCTTAGATGAGTCGGAAGTCAAATTATTTTAATGCAGTTTTCTTCCAAAGATCGAGTGAATTCTAAAAACACCTTTATAATTGAAATGGGGCAATTTTTGTCGAAGATATGGCCATTTATTTCAAGGTAGACCCTATTTAATGCTTTCCATATATTTTCTATTTATCGAAGAATATCCCTTAATATCTTTTTACATGAGTCGGAAGTCAAATTATTTTAATGCAGTTTTGTTTCAAAGATTAAGCGAATTCTAAAAACACCTTTATAATTGAAGTGGGGCAATTTTTGTCGAAGATATGGCCATTTATTTCAAGGTAGACCCTATTTAATGCTTTCCATATATTTTCTATTTATCGAATATCCCTTAATATCTTTTTTTAGATGAGTCGCAAGTCAAATTATTTTTTAATGCAGTTTTCTTTCAAAGATCGAGCGAATTCTAAAAACACCTTTATAATTGAAATGGGGCAATTTTTGACGAAGATATGGCCATTTATTTCCAAGGTAGACCCTATTTAATGCTTTCCATATATTTTCTATTTATCCAATATCCCTTAATATCTTTCTTAGATGAGTCGGAAGTCAAATTATTTTAATGCAGTTTTGTTTCAAAGATTGAGTGAATTCTAAAAACACCTTTATAATTGAAATGGGGCAATTTTTTGACGAAGATATGGCCATTTATTTCCAAGGTAGACCCTATTTAATGCTTTCCATATATTTTCTATTTATCGAAGAATATCCCTTAATATCTTTCTTAGATGAGTCGGAAGTCAAATTATTTTAATGCAGTTTTGTTTCAAGGATTGGGTCGATTTCTAAAAACACCTTTATAATTGAATGTGGGGCACTTTTTGACGAAGATATGGCCATTTATTTCACGGTAGACCCTATTTAATGCTATTATATAATCCATATATTTTCT
>NW_025063425.1:0-47250 GCF_018153295.1 Drosophila grimshawi
TTTTAGAATTCGCTTAATCTTTGAAACAAAACTGCATTAAAATAATTTGACTTCCGACTCATCTAAGAAAGATATTAAGGGATATTCTTCGATAAATAGAAAATATATGGAAAGCATTAAATAGGGTCTACCTTGAAATAAATGGCCATATTTTCGTCAAAAATTGCCTCATTTCAATTATAAAGGTGTTTTTAGAATTCACTCGATCTTTGCAAGAAAACTGCATTAAAATAATTTGACTTCCGACTCATCTAAACAGATATTAAGGGATATTCGATAAATAGAAAATATATGGAAAGCATTAAATAGGGTCTACCTTGAAATAAATAGCCATATCTTCGTCAAAAATTGCCCCATTTCAATTATAAAGAAGTTTTTAGAATTCGCTCGATCTTTGGAACAAAACTGCATTAAAATAATTTGACTTCCGACTCATCTAAGAAAGATATTAAGGGATATTCGATAAATAGAAAATATATGGAAAGCATTAAATAGGGTCTACCTTGAAATAAATGGCCATATCTTCATCTAAAATTGCCCAATTTCAATTATAAAGGTGTTTTTAGAATTCGCTTGATCTTTGGAACAAAACTGCATTAAAAGAATTTGACTTCCGACTCATCTAAAAAAGATAAAATAGAAAATATATGGAAAGCATTAAATAGGGTCTACCTTGAAATAAATGGCCATATCTTCGTCAAAAATTGCCCCATTTCAATTATAAAGAATTCACTTGATCTTAGGAAACAAACTGCATTAAAATAATTTGACTTCCGACTCATCTAAGATAGATATTAAGGGATATTCTTCGATAAATAGAAAATATATTGAAAGCATTAAATAGGGTCTACCTTGAAATAAATGGCCATATCTTCATCTAAAATTGCCCAATTTCAATTATAAAGGTGTTTTTAGAATTCACTTGATCTTTGGAACAAAGCTGCATTAAAATAATTTGACTTCCGACTCATCTAAGAAAGATATTAAGGGATATTCGATAAATAGAATATATATGGAAAGCATTAAATAGGGTCTACCTTGAAATAAATGGCCATATCTTCGTCAAAAATTGCCCCATTTTAATTCTAAAGGTGTTTTTAGAATTCGCTCAATCTTTGGAACAAAACTGCATTAAAATAATTTGACTTCCGACTCATCTAAGAAAGATATTAAGGGATATTCTTCGATAAATAGAAAATATATGGAAAGCATTAAATAGGGTCTACCTTGAAATAAATGGCCATATCTTCGTCAAAAATTGCCCCATTTCAATTATAAAGGTGTTTTTAGAATTCGCTCGATCATTGGAACAAAACTGCATTAAAATAATTTAACTTCCGACTCATCTAAAAAAGATATTAAGGGATATTCTTCGATAAATAGAAAATATATGGAAAGCATTAAATAGTGTCTACCTTGAAATAAATGGCCATATCTTCGTCAAAAATTGCCCCACTTCAATTATAAAGGTGTTTTTAGAATTCACTCAATCTTTGGAACAAAACTGCATTAAAATAATTTGACTTCCGACTCATCTAAGAAAGATTTTAAGGGATATTCTTCGATAAATAGAAAATATATGGAAAGCATTAAATAGGGTCTACCTTGAAATAAATGGCCATATCTTCGTCAAAAATTGCCCCATGTCAATTATAAAGGTGTTTCTAGAATTCGCTTAATCTTTGAAACAAAACTGCATTAAAAGAATTTGACTTCCGACTCATCTAAGAAAGATATTAAGGGATATTCTTCGATAAATAGAAAATATATGGAAAGCATTAAATAGGGTCTACCTTGAAATAAATGGCCATATCTTCGTCAAAAATTGCTCCATTTCAATTATAAAGGTGTTTTTAGAATTCGCTTAATCTTTGGAACAAAACTGCATTTAAATAATTTGACTTCCGACTCATCTAAGAAAGATATTAAGGGATATTCGATAAATAGAAAATATATGGAAAGCATTAAATAGGGTCTACCTTGAAATAAATGGCCATATCTTCGTCAAAAATTGCCCCATTTCAATTATAAAGGTGTTTTTAGAATTCGCTTAATCTTTGAAACAAAACTGCATTAAAATAATTTGACTTCCGACTCATCTAAGAAAGATATTAAGGGATATTCTTCGATAAATAGAAAATATATGGAAAGCATTAAATAGGGTCTACCTTGAAATAAATGGCCATATCTTCGTCAAAAATTGCTCCATTTCAATTATAAAGGTGTTTTTAGAATTCACTTGATCTTTGGAACAAAACTGCATTAAAATAATTTGACTTCCGACTCATCTAAGAAAGATTTTAAGGGATATTCTTCGATAAATAGAAAATATATGGAAAGCATTAAATAGGGTCAACCTTGAAATAAATGGCCATATCTTCGTCAAAAATTTCCCCATTTCAATTATAAAGGTGTTTTTAGAATTCACTTGATCTTTGGAACAAAACTGCATTAAAATAATTTGACTTCCGACTCATCTAAGAAAGACATTAAGGGATATTCTTCGATAAATAGAAAATATATGGAAAGCATTAAATAGGGTCTACCTTGAAATAAATGGCCATATCTTCGTCAAAAATTGCCCCATTTCAATTATAAAGGTGTTTTTAGAATTCACTTGATCTTTGAAACAAAACTGCATTAAAATAATTTGACTTCCGACTCATCTAAAAAATATATTAAGGGATATTCTTCGATAAATAGAAAATATATGGAAAGCATTAAATAGGGTCTACCTTGAAATAAATGGCCATATCTTCGTCAAAAATTGCCCCACTTCAAATATAAAAGGTGTTTTTTAGAATTCACTTGATCTTTGGAACAAAACTGCATTAAAATAATTTGACTTCCGACTCATCTAAGAAAGACATTAAGGGATATTCTTCGATAAATAGAAAATATATGGAAAGCATTAAATAGGGTCTACCTTGAAATAAATGGCCATATCTTCGTCAAAAATTGCCCCATTTTAGTTATAAAGGTGTTTTTAGAATTCACTTGATCTTTGGAACAAAACTGCATTAAAATAATTTGACTTCCGACTCATCTAAGAAAGATATTAAGGGATATTCTTCGATAAATAGAAAATATATGGAAAGCATTAAATAGGGTCTACCTTGAAATAAATGGCCATATCTTCGTCAAAAATTGCCCCACTTCAATTATAAAGGTGTTTTTAGAATTCGCTTAATCTTTGAAACAAAACTGCATTAAAATAATTTGACTTCCGACTCATCTAAGAAAGATATTAAGGGATATTCTTCGATAAATAGAAAATATATGGAAAGCATTAAATAGGGTCTACCTTGAAATAAATGGCCATATTTTCGTCAAAAATTGCCTCATTTCAATTATAAAGGTGTTTTTAGAATTCACTCGATCTTTGCAAGAAAACTGCATTAAAATAATTTGACTTCCGACTCATCTAAAAGATATTAAGGGATATTCGATAAATAGAAAATATATGGAAAGCATTAAATAGGGTCTACCTTGAAATAAATAGCCATATCTTCGTCAAAAATTGCCCCATTTCAATTATAAAGAAGTTTTTAGAATTCGCTCGATCTTTGGAACAAAACTGCATTAAAATAATTTGACTTCCGACTCATCTAAGAAAGATATTAAGGGATATTCTTCGATAAATAGAAAATATATGGAAAGCATTAAATAGGGTCTACCTTGAAATAAATGGCCATATCTTCATCTAAAATTGCCCAATTTCAATTATAAAGGTGTTTTTAGAATTCGCTTGATCTTTGGAACAAAACTGCATTAAAAGAATTTGACTTCCGACTCATCTAAAAAAGATAAAATAGAAAATATATGGAAAGCATTAAATAGGGTCTACCTTGAAATAAATGGCCATATCTTCGTCAAAAATTGCCCCATTTCAATTATAAAGAATTCACTTGATCTTAGGAAACAAACTGCATTAAAATAATTTGACTTCCGACTCATCTAAGATAGATATTAAGGGATATTCTTCGATAAATAGAAAATATATTGAAAGCATTAAATAGGGTCTACCTTGAAATAAATGGCCATATCTTTGTCTCAAATTGCCCCATTTCAATTATAAAGGTGTTTTTAGAATTCACTTGATCTTTGGAACAAAACTGCATTAAAATAATTTGACTTCCGACTCATCTAAGAAAGATATTAAGGGATATTCGATAAATAGAATATATATGGAAAGCATTAAATAGGGTCTACCTTGAAATAAATGGCCATATCTTCGTCAAAAATTGCCCCATTTTAATTCTAAAGGTGTTTTTAGAATTCGCTCAATCTTTGGAACAAAACTGCATTAAAATAATTTGACTTCCGACTCATCTAAGAAAGATATTAAGGGATATTCTTCGATAAATATTAAATATATGGAAAGCATTAAATAGGGTCTACCTTGAAATAAATGGCCATATCTTCGTCAAAAATTGCCCCATTTCAATTATAAAGGTGTTTTTAGAATTCGCTCGATCATTGGAACAAAACTGCATTAAAATAATTTAACTTCCGACTCATCTAAAAAAGATATTAAGGGATATTCTTCGATAAATAGAAAATATATGGAAAGCATTAAATAGTGTCTACCTTGAAATAAATGGTCATATCTTCGTCAAAAATTGCCCCACTTCAATTAAAAAGGTGTTTTTAGAATTCGCTTAATCTTTGAAACAAAACTGCATTAAAATAATTTGACTTCCGACTCATCTAAGAAAGATATTAAGGGATATTCGATAAATAGAAAATATATGGAAAGCATTAAATAGGGTCTACCTTGAAATAAATGGCCATATCTTCGTCAAAAATTGCTCCATTTCAATTATAAAGGTGTTTTTAGAATTCACTTGATCTTTGGAACAAAACTGCATTAAAATAATTTGACTTCCGACTCATCTAAGAAAGACATTAAGGGATATTCTTCGATAAATAGAAAATATATGGAAAGCATTAAATAGGGTCTACCTTGAAATAAATGGCCATATCTTCGTCAAAAATTGCCCCATTTCAATTATAAAGGTGTTTTTAGAATTCACTCGATCTTTGAAACAAAACTGCATTAAAATAATTTGACTTCCGACTCATCTAAGAAAGATATTAAGGGATATTCGATAAATAGAAAATATATTGAAAGCATTAAATAGGGTCTACCTTGAAATAAATGGCCATATCTTCGTCAAAAATTGCCCCACTTCAATTATAAAGGTGTTTTTAGAATTCGCTTGATCTTTGGAAGAAAACTGCATTAAAATAATTTGACTTCCGACTCATCTAAGAAAGATATTAAGGGATATTCTTCGATAAATAGAAAATATATGGCAAACATTGAATAGGGTCAACCTTGAAATAAATGGCCATATCTTCGTCAAAAATTGCCCCATTTCAATTATAAGGTGTTTTAGAATTCACTTGATCTTTGGAACAAACTGCATTAAAATAATTTGACTTCCGACTCATCTAAGAAAGATATTAAGGGATATTCTTCGATAAATAGAAAATATATGGAAAGCATTAAATAGGGTCTACTTTGAAATAAATGGCCATATCTTCGTCTAAATTGCCCCACTTCAATTATAAAGGTGTTTTTAAAATTCACTCAATATTTGAAACAAAACTGCATTAAAATAATTTGACTTCCGACTCATCTAAGAAAGATATTAAGGGATATTCTTCGATAAATAGAAAATATATGGAAAGCATTAAATAGGGTCTACCTTGAAATAAATGGCCATATCTTCGTCAAAAATTGCCCCATTTCAATTATAAAGGTGTTTTTAGAATTCACTTGATCTTTGGAACAAAACTGCATTAAAATAATTTGACTTCCGACTCATCTAAGAAAGACATTAAGGGATATTCTTCGATAAATAGAAAATATATGGAAAGCATTAAATAGGGTCTACCTTGAAATAAATGGCCATATCTTCGTCAAAAATTGCCCCATTTCAATTATAAAGGTGTTTTTAGAATTCACTTGATCTTTGGAACAAAACTGCATTAAAATAATTTGACTTCCGACTCATCTAAGAAAGATATTAAGGGATATTCTTTGATAAATAGAAAATATATGGAAAGCATTAAATAGGGTCTACCTTGAAATAAATAGCCATATCTTCGTCAAAAATTGCCCCATTTCAATTATAAAGGTGTTTTTAGAATTCACTCGATCTTTGGAACAAAACTGCATTAAAATAATTTGACTTCCGACTCATCTAAGAAAGATATTAAGGGATATTCTTCGATAAATAGAAAATATATGGAAAGCATTAAATAGGGTCTACCTTGAAATAAATAGCCATATCTTCGTCAAAAATTGCCCCACTTCAATTATAAAGGTGTTTTTAAAATTCACTTGATCTTTGGAAACAAATTGCATTAAAATAATTTGACTTCCGACTCATCTAAGATAGATATTAAGGGATATTCTTCGATAAATAGAAAATATATTGAAAGCATTAAATAGGGTCTACCTTGAAATAAATGGCCATATCTTCATCTAAAATTGCCCAATTTCAATTATAAAGGTGTTTTTAGAATTCACTCGATCTTTGGAACAAACTGCATTAAAATAATTTGACCTTCCACTCCATCTAAGAAAGATATTAAGGATAATCCTTCGATAAATAGAATATATATGGAAAGCATTAAATAGGGTCTACCTTGAAATAAATGGCCATATCTTCGTCAAAAATTGCCCCATTTCAATTATAAAGGTGTTTTTAGAATTCGCTCGATCTTTGGAACAAAACTGCATTAAAATAATTTGATCTTTGGAACAAAACTGCATTAAAATAATTTGACTTCCGACTCATCTAAGAAAGATATTAAGGGATATTCTTCGATAAATAGAAAATATATGGAAAGCATTAAATAGGGTCTACCTTGAAATAAATGGCCATATCTTCGTCAAAAATTGCCCCATTTCAATTATAAAGGTGTTTTTAGAATTCGCTTGATCTTTGAAACAAAACTGTATTAAAATAATTTGACTTCCGACTCATCTAAGAAAGACATTAAGGGATATGCTTCGATAAATAGAAAATATATGGAAAGCATTAAATAGGGTCTACATTGAAATAAATGGCCATATCTTCGTCAAAAATTGCCCCATTTCAATTATAAAGGTGTTTTTAGAATTCGCTTGATCTTTGGAACAAAACTGCATTAAAATAATTTGACTTCCGACTCATCAAACAAAGATATTAAGGGATATTCTTCGATAAATAGAAAATATATGGAAAGCATTAAATAGGGTCTACATTGAAATAAATGGCCATATCTTCGTCAAAAATTGCCCCATTTCAATTATAAAGGTGTTTTTAGAATTCACTTGATCTTTGGAACAACACTGCATTAAAATAATTTGACTTCCGACTCATCTAAGAAAGATATTAAGGGATATTCTTTGATAAATAGAAAATATATGGAAAGCATTAAATAGGGTCTACCTTGAAATAAATAGCCATATCGTCGTCAAAAATTGCCCCATTTCAATTATAAAGGTGTTTTTAGAATTCACTCGATCTTTGGAACAAAACTGCATTAAAATAATTTGACTTCCGACTCATCTAAGAAAGATATTAAGGGATATTCTTCGATAAATAGAAAATATATGGAAAGCATTAAATAGGGTCTACCTTGAAATAAATGGCCATATCTTCGTCAAAAATTGCCCCATTTCAATTATAAAGGTGTTTTTAGAATTTACTGGATCTTTGGAACAAAACTGCATTAAAATAATTTGACTTCCGACTCATCTAAGAAAGATATTAAGGGATATTCTTCGATAAATAGAAAATATATGGCAAACATTGAATAGGTCAACCTTGAAATAAATGGCCATATCTTCGTCAAAAATTGCCCCATTTCAATTATAAAGAATTCACTTGATCTTTGAAAACAAACTGCATTAAAATAATTTGACTTCCGACTCATCTAAGATAGATATTAAGGGATATTCTTCGATAAATAGAAAATATATTGAAAGCATTAAATAGGGTCTACCTTGAAATAAATGGCCATATCTTCATCTAAAATTGCCCAATTTCAAATATAAAGGTGTTTTTAGAATTCACTTGATCTTTGGAACAAAACTGCATTAAAATAATTTGACTTCCGACTCATCTAAGAAAGATATTAAGGGATATTCGATAAATAGAATATATATGGAAAGCATTAAATAGGGTCTACCTTGAAATAAATGGCCATATCTTCGTCAAAAATTGCTCCATTTCAATTATAAAGGTGTTTTTAGAATTCGCTCGATCTTTGGAACAAAACTGCATTAAAATAATTTGACTTCCGACTCATCTAAGAAAGATATTAAGGGATATTCGATAAATAGAAAATATATGGAAAGCATTAAATAGGGTCTACCTTGAAATAAATGGCCATATCTTCGTCAAAAATTGCCCCATTTCAATTATAAAGGTGTTTTTAGAATTCACTTGATCTTTGGAACAAAACTGCATTAAATTAATTTGACTTCCGACTCATCTAAGAAAGATATTAAGGGATATTCTTTGATAAATAGAAAATATATGGAAAGCATTAAATAGGGTCTACCTTGAAATAAATGGCCATATCTTCGTCAAAAATTGCCCCATTTCAATTATAAAGGTGTTTTTAGAATTCACTTGATCTTTGGAACAAAACTGCATTAAAATAATTTGACTTGAGACTCATCTAAGAAAGATATTAAGGGATATTCTTCGATAAATAGAAAATATATGGAAAGCATTAAATAGGGTCTACCTTGAAATAAATGGCCATATCTTCGTCAAAAATTGCCCCACTTCACTTATACAGGTGTTTTTAGAATTCGCTTAATCTTTGAAACAAAACTGCCTTAAAATAATTTGACTTTCGACTCATCTAAAAAAGATATTAAGGGATATTCTTCGATAAATAGAAAATATATGGAAAGCATTAAATAGGGTCTACCTTGAAATAAATAGCCATATCTTCGTCAAAAATTGCCCCACTTTAATTATAAAGGTGTTTTTAGAATTCACTCGATCTTTGGAACAAAACTGCATTAAAATAATTTGACTTCCGACTCATCTAAGAAAGATATTAAGGGATATTCTTCGATAAATAGAAAATATATGGAAAGCATTAAATAGGGTCTACCTTGAAATAAATGGCTATATCTTCGTCAAAAATTGCCCCATTTCAATTATAAAGGTGTTTTTAGAATTCACTTGATCTTTGGAACAAAACTGCATTAAAATAATTTGACTTCCGACTCATCTAAAAAAGATATTAAGGGATATTCTTTGATAAATAGAAAATATATGGAAAGCATTAAATAGGGTCTACCTTGAAATAAATGGCCATATCTTCGTCAAAAATTGCCCCACTTCAATTATAAAGGTGTTTTTAGAATTCACTTAATCTTTGAAACAAAACTGCATTAAAATAATTTGACTTCCGACTCATCTAAGAAAGATATTAAGGGATATTCTTCGATAAATAGAAAATATATGGAAAGCATTAAATAGGGTCTACCTTGAAATAAATGGCCATATCTTCATCTAAAATTGCCCAATTTCAATTATAAAGGTGTTTTTAGAATTCACTTGATCTTTGGAACAAAACTGCATTAAAATAATTTGACTTCCGACTCATCTAAGAAAGATATTAAGGGATATTCGATAAATAGAATATATATGGAAAGCATTAAATAGGGTCTACCTTGAAATAAATGGCCATATCTTCGTCAAAAATTGCCCCATTTCAATTATAAAGGTGTTTTTAGAATTCACTTGATCTTTGGAACAAAACTGCATTAAAATAATTTGACTTCCGACTCATCTAAGAAAGATATTAAGGGATATTCTTCGATAAATAGAAAATATATGGAAAGCATTAAATAGGGTCTACCTTGAAATAAATGGCCATATCTTCGTCAAAAATTGCCCCATTTCAATTATAAAGGTGTTTTTAGAATTCGCTTGATCTTTGAAACAAAACTGTATTAAAATAATTTGACTTCCGACTCATCTAAGAAAGATATTAAGGGATATTCTTCGATAAATAGAAAATATATGGAAAGCATTAAATAGGGTCTACCTTGAAATAAATGGCCATATCTTCGTCAAAAATTGCCCCATTTTAATTATAAAGGTGTTTTTAGAATTCGCTTGATCTTTGGAACAAAACTGCATTAAAATAATTTGACTTCCGACTCATCAAACAAAGATATTTAGGGATATTCTTCGATAAATAGATAAATAGAAAATATATGGAAAGCATTAAATAGGGTCTACCTTGAAATAAATGGCCATATCTTCGTCAAAAATTGCCCCATTTCAATTGTAAAGGTGTTTTTAGAATTCACTCGATCTTTGAAACAAAACTGCATTAAAATAATTTGACTTCCGACTCATCTAAGAAAGATATTAAGGGATATTCTTTGATAAATAGAAAATATATGGAAAGCATTAAATAGGGTCTACCTTGAAATAAATAGCCATATCGTCGTCAAAAATTGCCCCATTTCAATTATAAAGGTGTTTTTAGAATTCACTCGATCTTTGGAACAAAACTGCATTAAAATAATTTGACTTCCGACTCATCTAAGAAAGATATTAAGGGATATTCTTCGATAAATAGAAAATATATGGAAAGCATTAAATAGGGTCTACCTTGAAATAAATGGCCATATCTTCGTCAAAAATTGCCCCATTTCAATTATAAAGGTGTTTTTAGAATTTACTCGATCTTTGGAACAAAACTGCATTAAAATAATTTGACTTCCAACTTATCTAAAAAAGATATTAAGGGATATTCTTCGATAAATAGAAAATATATGGAAAGCATTAAATAGGGTCTACCTTGAAATAAATGGCCATATCTTCGTCAAAAATTGCCCCACTTCAATTATAAAGGTGTTTTTAAAATTCACTCAATATTTGAAACAAAACTGCATTAAAATAATTTGACTTCCGACTCATCTAAGAAAGATATTAAGGGATATTCTTCGATAAATAGAAAATATATGGCAAACATTGAATAGGGTCAACCTTGAAATAAATGGCCATATCTTCGTCAAAAATTGCCCCATTTCAATTATAAGTTTTTAGAATTCACTTGATCTTTGAAAACAAACTGCATTAAAATAATTTGACTTCCGACTCATCTAAGAAAGATATTAAGGGATATTCTTCGATAAATAGAAAATATATTGAAAGCATTAAATAGGGTCTACCCTGGAATAAATGACCATGTCTTCATCTAAAATTGCCCAATTTCAATTATAAAGGTGTTTTAGAATTCACTTGATCTTTGGAACAAAACTGCATTAAAATAATTTGACTTCCGACTCATCTAAGAAAGATATTAAGGGATATTCGATAAATAGAATATATATGGAAAGCATTAAATAGGGTCTACCTTGAAATAAATGGCCATATCTTCGTCAAAAATTGCTCCATTTCAATTATAAGTGTGTTTTTAGAATTCGCTCGATCTTTGGAACAAAACTGCATTAAAATAATTTGACTTCCGACTCATCTAAGAAAGATATTAAGGGATATTCTTCGATAAATAGAAAATATATGGAAAGCATTAAATAGGGTCTACCTTGAAATAAATGGCCATATCTTCGTCAAAAATTGCCCCATTTTAATTATAAAGGTGTTTTTAGAATTCGCTTGATCTTTGGAACAAAACTGCATTAAAATAATTTGACTTCCGACTCATCAAAGAAAGATATTAAGGGATATTCTTCGACAAATAGAAAATATATGGAAAGCATTAAATAGGGTCTACATTGAAATAAATGGCCATATCTTCGTCAAAAATTGCCCCATTTCAATTATAAAGGTGTTTTTAGAATTCACTTGATCTTTGGAACAAAACTGCATTAAAATAATTTGACTTCCGACTCATCTAAGAAAGATATTAAGGGATATTCTTTGATAAATAGAAAATATATGGAAAGCATTAAATAGGGTCTACCTTGAAATAAATAGCCATATCTTCGTCAAAAATTGCCCTATTTCAATTATAAAGGTGTTTTTAGAATTCACTCGATCTTTGAAACAAAACTGCATTAAAATAATTTGACTTCCGACTCATCTAAGAAAGATATTAAGGGATATTCTTCGATAAATAGAAAATATATGGAAAGCATTAAATAGGGTCTACCTTGAAATAAATGGCCATATCTTCGTCAAAAATTGCCCCATTTCAATTATAAAGGTGTTTTTAGAATTCACTTGATCTTTGGAACAAAACTGCATTAAAATAATTTGACTTCCGACTCATCTAAGAAAGATATTAAGGGATATTCTTTGATAAATAGAAAATATATGGAAAGCATTAAATAGGGTCTACCTTGAAATAAATAGCCATATCTTCGTCAAAAATTGCCCCACTTCAATTATAAAGGTGTTTTTAAAATTCACTCAATATTTGAAACAAAACTGCATTAAAATAATTTGACTTCCGACTCATCTAAGAAAGATATTAAGGGATATTCTTCGATAAATAGAAAATATATGGCAAACATTGAATAGGGTCAACCTTGAAATAAATGGCCATATCTTCGTCAAAAATTGCCCCATTTCAATTATAAAGGGTTTTTAGAATTCACTTGATCTTTGAAAACAAACTGCATTAAAATAATTTGACTTCCGACTCATCTAAGATAGATATTAAGGGATATTCTTCGATAAATAGAAAATATATTGAAAGCATTAAATAGGGTCTACCTTGAAATAAATGGCCATATCTTCATCTAAAATTGCCCAATTTCAATTATAAAGGTGTTTTTAGAATTCACTTGATCTTTGGAACAAAACTGCATTAAAATAATTTGACTTCCGACTCATCTAAGAAAGATATTAAGGGATATTCGATAAATAGAATATATATGGAAAGCATTAAATAGGGTCTACCTTGAAATAAATGGCCATATCTTCGTCAAAAATTGCTCCATTTCAATTATAAGTGTGTTTTAGAATTCGCTTGATCTTTGGAACAAAACTGCATTAAAATAATTTGACTTCCGACTCATCTAAGAAAGATATTAAGGGATATTCTTCGATAAATAGAAAATATATGGAAAGCATTAAATAGGGTCTACCTTGAAATAAATGGCCATATCTTCGTCAAAAATTGCCCCATTTCAATTATAAAGGTGTTTTTAGAATTCACTCGATCTTTGGAACAAAACTGCATTAAAATAATTTGACTTTCGACTCATCTAAGAAAGATATTAAGGGATATTCTTCGATAAATAGAAAATATATGGAAAGCATTAAATAGGGTCTACCTTGAAATAAATGGCCATATCTTCGTCAAAAATTGCCCCATTTCAATTATAAAGGTGTTTTTAGAATTCACTTGATCTTTGGAACAAAACTGCATTAAAATAATTTGACTTTCGACTCATCTAAGAAAGATATTAAGGGATATTCTTCGATAAATAGAAAATATATGGAAAGCATTAAATAGGGTCTACCTTGAAATAAATGGCCATATCTTCGTCAAAAATTGCCCCATTTCAATTATAAAGGTGTTTTTAGAATTCGCTTGATCTTTGGAACAAAACTGCATTAAAATAATTTGACTTCCGACTCATCAAAGAAAGATATTAAGGGATATTCTTCGATAAATAGAAAATATATGGAAAGCATTAAATAGGGTCTACATTGAAATAAATGGCCATATCTTCGTCAAAAATTGCCCCATTTCAATTATAAAGGTGTTTTTAGAATTCACTCGATCTTTGAAACAAAACTGCATTAAAATAATTTGACTTCCGACTCATCTAAGAAAGATATTAAGGGATATTCTTCGATAAATAGAAAATATATTGAAAGCATTAAATAGGGTCTACCTTGAAATAAATGGCCATATCTTCGTCAAAAATTGCCCCACTTCAAATATAAAGCTGTTTTTAGAATTCACTTGATCTTTGGAACAAAACTGCATTAAAATAATTTGACTTCCGACTCATCTAAGAAAGACATTAAGGGATATTCTTCGATAAATAGAAAATATATGGAAAGCATTAAATAGGGTCTACCTTGAAATAAATGGCCATATCTTCGTCAAAAATTGCCCCATTTCAATTATAAAGGTGTTTTTAGAATTCACTTGATCTTTGGAACAAAACTGCATTAAAATAATTTGACTCCGACTCATCTAAGAAAGATATTAAGGGATATTCTTTGATAAATAGAAAATATATGGAAAGCATTAAATAGGGTCTACCTTGAAATAAATAGCCATATGTTCGTCAAAAATTGCCCCATTTCAATTATAAAGGTGTTTTTACAATTCGCTTAATCTTTGAAACAAAACTGCATTAAAATAATTTGACTTCCGACTCATCTAAAAAATATATTAAGGGATA
Organism: Drosophila grimshawi; assembly: GCF_018153295.1. Taxonomy (NCBI): domain Eukaryota; kingdom Metazoa; phylum Arthropoda; class Insecta; order Diptera; family Drosophilidae; genus Drosophila; species Drosophila grimshawi. The sequence goes on from NW_025063425.1 coordinate 14,369, forward strand.
TTCTTCGATAAATAGAAAATATATGGAAAGCATTAAATAGGGTCTACCTTGAAATAAATAGCCATATCTTCGTCAAAAATTGCCCCACTTCAATTATAAAGGTGTTTTTAGAATTCACTTGATCTTTGGAACAAAACTGCATTAAAATAATTTGACTTCCGACTCATCTAAGAAAGACATTAAGGGATATTCTTCGATAAATAGAAAATATATGGAAAGCATTAAATAGGGTCTACCTTGAAATAAATGGCCATATCTTCGTCAAAAATTGCCCCATTTTAGTTATAAAGGTGTTTTTAGAATTCACTTGATCTTTGGAACAAAACTGCTTTAAAATAATTTGACTTCCGACTCATCTAAGAAAGATATTAAGGGATATTCTTCGATAAATAGAAAATATATGGAAAGCATTAAATAGGGTCTACCTTGAAATAAATGGCCATATCTTCGTCAAAAATTGCCCCACTTCAATTATAAAGGTGTTTTTAGAATTCGCTTAATCTTTGAAACAAAACTGCATTAAAATAATTTGAGTTCCGACTCATCTAAGAAAGATATTAAGGGATATTCTTCGATAAATAGAAAATATATGGAAAGCATTAAATAGGGTCTACCTTGAAATAAATGGCCATATTTTCGTCAAAAATTGCCTCATTTCAATTATAAAGGTGTTTTTAGAATTCACTCGATCTTTGCAAGAAAACTGCATTAAAATAATTTGACTTCCGACTCATCTAAGAAAGATATTAAGGGATATTCGATAAATAGAAAATATATGGAAAGCATTAAATAGGGTCTACCTTGAAATAAATAGCCATATCTTCGTCAAAAATTGCCCCATTTCAATTATAAAGAAGTTTTTAGAATTCGCTCGATCTTTGGAACAAAACTGCATTAAAATAATTTGACTTCCGACTCATCTAAGAAAGATATTAAGGGATATTCTTCGATAAATAGAAAATATATGGAAAGCATTAAATAGGGTCTACCTTGAAATAAATGGCCATATCTTCATCAAAAATTGCCCCATTTCAATTATAAAGGTGTTTTTAGAATTCACTTGATCTTTGGAACAAAACTGCATTAAAAGAAGTTGACTTCCGACTCATCTAAAAAAGATATTAAGGGATATTCTTCGATAAATAGAAAATATATGGAAAGCATTAAATAGGGTCTACCTTGAAATAAATGGCCATATCTTCGTCAAAAATTGCCCCATTTCAATTATAAAGGTGTTTTTAGAATTCACTTGATCTTTGGAAACAAACTGCATTAAAATAATTTGACTTCCGACTCATCTAAGAAAGATATTAAGGGATATTCGATAAATAGAAAATATATGGAAAGCATTAAATAGGGTCTACCTTGAAATAAATGGCCATATCTTCATCTAAAATTGCCCCATTTCAATTATAAAGGTGTTTTTAGAATTCACTTGATCTTTGGAACAAAGCTGCATTAAAATAATTTGACTTCCGACTCATCTAAGAATAGATATTAAGGGATATCTTCGATAAATAGAAAATATATGGAAAGCATTAAATAGGGTCTACCTTGAAATAAATGGCCATATCTTCGTCAAAAATTGCCCCATTTCAATTATAAAGGTGTTTTTAGAATTCACTTGATCTTTGGAACAAAACTGCATTAAAATAATTTGACTTCCGACTCATCTAAGAAAGATATTAAGGGATATTCTTCGATAAATAGAAAATATATGGAAAGCATTAAATAGGGTCTACCTTGAAATAAATGGCCATATCTTCGTCAAAAATTGCCCCATTTCAATTATAAAGGTGTTTTTAGAATTCGCTTGATCTTTGGAACAAAACTGCATTAAAATAATTTGACTTCCGACTCATCTAAGAAAGATATTAAGGGATATTCTTCGATAAATAGAAAATATATGGAAAGCATTAAATAGGGTCTACCTTGAAATAAATGGCCATATCTTCGTCAAAAATTGCCCCACTTCAATTATAAAGGTGTTTTTAGAATTCACTCGATCTTTGGAACAAAACTGCATTAAAATAATTTGACTTCCGACTCATCTAAGAAAGATTTTAAGGGATATTCTTCGATAAATAGAAAATATATGGAAAGCATTAAATAGGGTCTACCTTGAAATAAATGGCCATATCTTCGTCAAAAATTGCCCCACTTCAATTATAAAGGTGTTTTTAGAATTCACTTGATCTTTGGAACAAAACTGCATTAAAATAATTTGACTTCCGACTCATCTAAGAAAGACATTAAGGGATATTCTTCGATAAATAGAAAATATATGGAAAGCATTAAATAGGGTCTACCTTGAAATAAATGGCCATATCTTCGTCAAAAATTGCCCCATTTCAATTATAAAGGTGTTTTTAAAATTCACTCGATCTTTGGAACAAAACTGCATTAAAATAATTTGACTTCCGACTCATCTAAGAAAAGATACTAAGGGATATTCGATAAATAGAAAATATATTGAAAGCATTAAATAGGGTCTACCTTGAAATAAATGGCCATATCTTCGTCAAAAATTGCCCCACTTCAATTATAAAGGTGTTTTTAGAATTCGCTTGATCTTTGGAACAAAACTGCATTAAAATAATTTGACTTCCGACTCATCTAAGAAATATATTAAAGGATATTCTTCGATAAATAGAAAATATATGGAAAGCATTGAATAGGGTCTACCTTGAAATAAATGGCCATATCTTCGTCAAAAATTGCCCCATTTCAATTATAAAGGTGTTTTTAGAATTCACTTGATCTTTGGAACAAAACTGCATTAAAATAATTTGACTTCCGACTCATCTAAGAAAGATATTAAGGGATATTCTTCGATAAATAGAAAATATATGGAAAGCATTAAATAGGGTCTACCTTGAAATAAATGGCCATATTTTCGTCAAAAATTGCCTCATTTCAATTATAAAGGTGTTTTTAGAATTCACTCGATCTTTGGAAGAAAACTGCATTAAAATAATTTGACTTCCGACTCATCTAAAAAAGATATTAAGGGATATTCGATAAATAGAAAATATATGGAAAGCATTAAATAGGGTCTACCTTGAAATAAATAGCCATATCTTCGTCAAAAATTGCCCCATTTCAATTATAAAGGTGTTTTTAGAATTCGCTCGATCTTTGGAACAAAAGTGCATTAAAATAATTTGACTTCCGACTCATATAAGAAAGATATTAAGGGATATTCTTCGATAAATAGAAAATATATGGAAAGCATTAAATAGGGTCTACCTTGAAATAAATGGCCATATCTTCATCTAAAATTGCCCAATTTCAATTATAAAGGTGTTTTTAGAATTCGCTTGATCTTTGGAACAAAACTGCATTAAAAGAATTTGACTTCCGACTCATCTAAGAAAGATATTAAGGGATATTCGATAAATAGAAAATATATGGAAAGCATTAAATAGGGTCTACCTTGAAATAAATGGCCATATCTTCGTCAAAAATTGCCCCATTTCAATTATAAAGGTGTTCTTAGAATTCGCTTAATCTTTGAAACAAAACTGCATTAAAATAATTTGACTTTCGACTCATCTAAGAAAGATATTAAGGGATATTCTTCGATAAATAAAAATATATGGAAAGCATTAAATAGGGTCTACCTTGAAATAAATAGCCATATCTTCGTCAAAAATTGCCCCATTTCAATTATAAAGGTGTTTTTAGAATTCACTCAATCTTTGGAACAAAACTGCAATAAAATAATTTGACTTCCGACTCATCTAAGAAAGATTTTAAGGGATATTCTTCGATAAATAGAAAATATATGGAAAGCATTAAATAGGGTCTACCTTGAAATAAATGGCCATATCTTCGTCAAAAATTGCCCCATTTCAATTATAAAGGTGTTTTTAGAATTCGCTCGATCTTTGGAACAAAACTGCATTAAAATAATTTGACTTCCGACTCATCTAAGAAAGACATTAAGGGATATTCTTCGATAAATAGAAAATATATGGAAAGCATTAAATAGGGTCTACCTTGAAATAAATGGCCATATCTTCGTCAAAAATTGCCCCATTTCAATTATAAAGGTGTTTTTAAAATTCACTCGATCTTTGGAACAAAACTGCATTAAAATAATTTGACTTCCGACTCATCTAAGAAAGACATTAAGGGATATTCTTCGATAAATAAAAATATATGGAAAGCATTAAATAGGGTCTACCTTGAAATAAATAGCCATATCTTCGTCAAAAATTGCCCCATTTCAATTATAAAGGTGTTTTTAGAATTCGCTCGATCTTTGGAACAAAAGTGCATTAAAATAATTTGACTTCCGACTCATCTAAGAAAGATATTAAGGGATATTCTTCGATAAATAGAAAATATATGGAAAGCATTAAATAGGGTCTACCTTGAAATAAATGGCCATATCTTCGTCAAAAATTGCCCCATTTCAATTATAAAGGTGTTTTTAGAATTCACTTGATCTTTGGAACAAAACTGCATTAAAAGAATTTGACTTCCGACTCATCTAAGAAAGATATTAAGGGATATTCGATAAATAGAAAATATATGGAAAGCATTAAATAGGGTCTACCTTGAAATAAATGGCCATATCTTCGTCAAAAATTGCCCCACTTCAATTATAAAGGTGTTTTTAGAACTCGCTTAATCTTTGAAACAAAACTGCATTTAAATAATTTGACTTCCGACTCATCTAAGAAAGATATTAAGGGATATTCTTCGATAAATAGAAAATATATGGAAAGCATTAAATAGGGTCTACCTTGAAATAAATGGCCATATCTTCGTCAAAAATTGCTCCATTTCAATTACAAGTGTGTTTTTAGAATTCGCTCGATCTTTGGAACAAAACTGCATTAAAATAATTTGACTTCCGACTCATCTAAGAAAGATATTAAGGGATATTCTTCGATAAATAGAAAATATATGGAAAGCATTAAATAGGGTCTACCTTGAAATAAATGGCCATATCTTCGTCAAAAATTGCCCCATTTCAATTATAAAGGTGTTTTTAGAATTCACTCGATCTTTGGAACAAAACTGCATTAAAATAATTTGACTTTCGACTCATCTAAGAAAGATATTAAGGGATATTCTTCGATAAATAGAAAATATATGGAAAGCATTAAATAGGGTCTACCTTGAAATAAATGGCCATATCTTCGTCAAAAATTGCCCCATTTTAATTATAAAGGTGTTTTTAGAATTCGCTTGATCTTTGGAACAAAACTGCATTAAAATAATTTGACTTCCGACTCATCAAAGAAAGATATTAAGGGATATTCTTCGATAAATAGAAAATATATGGAAAGCATTAAATAGGGTCTACATTGAAATAAATGGCCATATCTTCGTCAAAAATTGCCCCATTTCAATTAGAAAGGTGTTTTTAGAATTCACTTGATCTTTGGAACAAAACTGCATTAAAATAATTTGACTTCCGACTCATCTGAGAAAGATATTAAGGGATATTCTTTGATAAATAGAAAATATATGGAAAGCATTAAATAGGGTCTACCTTGAAATAAATAGCCATATCTTCGTCAAAAATTGCCCCATTTCAATTATAAAGGTGTTTTTAGAATTCACTCGATCTTTGAAACAAAACTGCATTAAAATAATTTGACTTCCGACTCATCTAAGAAAGATATTAAGGGATATTCTTCGATAAATAGAAAATATATTGAAAGCATTAAATAGGGTCTACCTTGAAATAAATGGCCATATCTTCGTCAAAAATTGCCCCACTTCATATATAAAGGTGTTTTTAGAATTCACTTGATCTTTGGAACAAAACTGCATTAAAATAATTTGACTTCCGACTCATCTAAGAAAGATATTAAGGAATACTCCATAAATACAAAATATATGGAAAGCATTAAATAGGGTCTACCTTGAAATAAATGGCCATATCTTCGTCAAAAATTGCCCCATTTCAATTATAAGGGTGTTTTTAGAATTCACTTGATCTTTGGAACAAAACTGCATTAAAATAATTTGACTTCCGACTCATCTAAGAAAGATATTAAGGGATATTCTTTGATAAATAGAAAATATATGGAAAGCATTAAATAGGGTCTACCTTGAAATAAATAGCCATATCTTCGTCAAAAATTGCCCCATTTCAATTATAAAGGTGTTTTTAGAATTCGCTTAATCTTTGAAACAAAACTGCATTAAAATAATTTGACTTCCGACCCATCTAAAGAATATATTAAGGGATATTCTTCGATAAATAGAAAATATATGGAAAGCATTAAATAGGGTCTACCTTGAAATAAATAGCCATATCTTCGTCAAAAATTGCCCCACTTCAAATATAAAGGTGTTTTTAGAATTCACTTGATCTTTGGAACAAAACTGCCTTAAAATAATTTGACTTCCGACTCATCTAAGAAAGACATTAAGGGATATTCTTCGATAAATAGAAAATATATGGAAAGCATTAAATAGGGTCTACCTTGAAATAAATGGCCATATCTTCGTCAAAAATTGCCCCATTTTAGTTATAAAGGTGTTTTTAGAATTCACTTGATCTTTGGAACAAAACTGCATTAAAATAATTTGACTTCCGACTCATCTAAGAAAGATATTAAGGGATATTCTTCGATAAATAGAAAATATATGGAAAGCATTAAATAGGGTCTACCTTGAAATAAATGGCCATATCTTCGTCAAAAATTGCCCCACTTCAATTATAAAGGTGTTTTTAGAATTCGCTTAATCTTTGAAACAAAACTGCATTAAAATAATTTGAGTTCCGACTCATCTAAGAAAGATATTAAGGGATATTCTTCGATAAATAGAAAATATATGGAAAGCATTAAATAGGGTCTACCTTGAAATAAATGGCCATATTTTCGTCAAAAATTGCCTCATTTCAATTATAAAGGTGTTTTTAGAATTCACTCGATCTTTGCAAGAAAACTGCATTAAAATAATTTGACTTCCGACTCATCTAAGAAAGATATTAAGGGATATTCTTCGATAAATAGAATATATATGGAAAGCATTAAATAGGGTCAACCTTGAAAATAAATGGCCATATCTTCGTCAAAAATTGCCCCATTTCAATTATAAAGAAGTTTTTAGAATTCGCTCGATCTTTGGAACAAAACTGCATTAAAATAATTTGACTTCCGACTCATCTAAGAAAGATATTAAGGGATATTCTTCGATAAATAGAAAATATATGGAAAGCATTAAATAGGGTCTACCTTGAAATAAATGGCCATATCTTCATCTAAAATTGCCCAATTTCAATTATAAAGGTGTTTTTAGAATTCGCTTGATCTTTGGAACAAAACTGCATTAAAAGAATTTGACTTCCGGCTCATCTAAAAAAGATAAAATAGAAAATATATGGAAAGCATTAAATAGGGTCAACCTTGAAATAAATGGCCATATCTTCGTCAAAAATTGCCCCATTTCAATTATAAAGGTGTTTTTAGAATTCACTTGATCTTAGGAAACAAACTGCATTAAAATAATTTGACTTCCGACTCATCTAAGATAGATATTAAGGGATATTCTTCGATAAATAGAAAATATATTGAAAGCATTAAATAGGGTCTACCTTGAAATAAATGGCCATATCTTCATCTAAAATTGCCCAATTTCAATTATAAAGGTGTTTTTAGAATTCACTTGATCTTTGGAACAAAGCTGCATTAAAATAATTTGACTTCCGACTCATCTAAGAAAGATATTAAGGGATATTCGATAAATAGAATATATATGGAAAGCATTAAATAGGGTCTACCTTGAAATAAATGGCCATATCTTCGTCAAAAATTGCCCCATTTTAATTCTAAAGGTGTTTTTAGAATTCGCTCGATCTTTGGAACAAAACTGCATTAAAATAATTTGACTTCCGACTCATCTAAGAAAGATATTAAGGGATATTCTTCGATAAATAGAAAATATATGGAAAGCATTAAATAGGGTCTACCTTGAAATAAATGGCCATATCTTCGTCAAAAATTGACCCATTTCAATTATAAAGGTGTTTTTAGAATTCACTTGATCTTTGGAACAAAACTGCATTAAAATAATTTGACTTCCGACTCATCTAAGAAAGATATTAAGGGATATTCTTTGATAAATAGAAAATATATGGAAAGCATTAAATAGGGTCTACCTTGAAATAAATAGCCATATCTTCGTCAAAAATTGCCCCATTTCAATTATAAAGGTGTTTTTAGAATTCACTCGATCTTTGAAACAAAACTGCATTAAAATAATTTGACTTCCGACTCATCTAAGAAAGATATTAAGGGATATTCTTCGATAAATAGAAAATATATTGAAAGCATTAAATAGGGTCTACCTTGAAATAAATGGCCATATCTTCGTCAAAAATTGCCCCACTTCAAATATAAAGCTGTTTTTAGAATTCACTTGATCTTTGGAACAAAACTGCATTAAAATAATTTGACTTCCGACTCATCTAAGAAAGACATTAAGGGATATTCTTCGATAAATAGAAAATATATGGAAAGCATTAAATAGGGTCTACCTTGAAATAAATGGCCATATCTTCGTCAAAAATTGCCCCATTTCAATTATAAAGGTGTTTTTAGAATTCACTTGATCTTTGGAACAAAACTGCATTAAAATAATTTGACTTCCGACTCATCTAAGAAAGATATTAAGGGATATTCTTTGATAAATAGAAAATATATGGAAAGCATTAAATAGGGTCTACCTTGAAATAAATGGCCATATCTTCGTCAAAAATTGCCCCATTTCAATTATAAAGGTGTTTTTAGAATTCACTCGATCTTTGGAACAAAACTGCATTAAAATAATTTGACTTCCGACTCATCTAAAGAAAGATATTAAGGGATATTCTTCGATAAATAGAAAATATATTGAAAGCATTAAATAGGGTCTACCTTGAAATAAATAGCCATATCTTCGTCAAAAATTGCCCCACTTCAAATATAAAGGTGTTTTTAGAATTCACTTGATCTTTGGAACAAAACTGCGTTAAAATAATTTGACTTCCGACTCATCTAAGAAAGACATTAAGGGATATTCTTCGATAAATAGAAAATATATGGAAAGCATTAAATAGGGTCTACCTTGAAATAAATGGCCATATCTTCGTCAAAAATTGCCCCATTTTAGTTATAAAGGTGTTTTTAGAATTCGCTTAATCTTTGAAACAAAACTGCATTAAAATAATTTGAGTTCCGACTCATCTAAGAAAGATATTAAGGGATATTCTTCGATAAATAGAAAATATATGGAAAGCATTAAATAGGGTCTACCTTGAAATAAATGGCCATATTTTCGTCAAAAATTGCCTCATTTCAATTATAAAGGTGTTTTTAGAATTCACTCGATCTTTGCAAGAAAACTGCATTAAAATAATTTGACTTCCGACTCATCTAAGAAAGATATTAAGGGATATTCGATAAATAGAAAATATATGGAAAGCATTAAATAGGGTCTACCTTGAAATAAATAGCCATATCTTCGTCAAAAATTGCCCCATTTCAATTATAAAGATGTTTTTAGAATTCGCTCGATCTTTGGAACAAAACTGCATTAAAATAATTTGACTTCCGACTCATCTAAGAAAGATATTAAGGGATATTCTTCGATAAATAGAAAATATATGGAAAGCATTAAATAGGGTCTACCTTGAAATAAATGGCCATATCTTCATCTAAAATTGCCCCATTTCAATTATAAAGGTGTTTTTAGAATTCGCTTGATCTTTGGAACAAAACTGCATTAAAAGAATTTGACTTCCGGCTCATCTAAAAAAGATAAAATAGAAAATATATGGAAAGCATTAAATAGGGTCTACCTTGAAATAAATGGCCATATCTTCGTCAAAAATTGCCCCATTTCAATTATAAAGAATTCACTTGATCTTAGGAAACAAACTGCATTAAAATAATTTGACTTCCGACTCATCTAAGATAGATATTAAGGGATATTCTTCGATAAATAGAAAATATATTGAAAGCATTAAATAGGGTCTACCTTGAAATAAATGGCCATATCTTCATCTAAAATTGCCCAATTTCAATTATAAAGGTGTTTTTAGAATTCACTTGATCTTTGGAACAAAACTGCATTAAAATAATTTGACTTCCGACTCATCTAAGAAAGATATTAAGGGATATTCGATAAATAGAATATATATGGAAAGCATTAAATAGGGTCTACCTTGAAATAAATGGCCATATCTTCGTCAAAAATTGCCCCATTTTAATTCTAAAGGTGTTTTTAGAATTCGCTCGATCTTTGGAACAAAACTGCATTAAAATAATTTGACTTCCGACTCATCTAAGAAAGATATTAAGGGATATTCTTCGATAAATAGAAAATATATGGAAAGTATTAAATAGGGTCTACCTTGAAATAAATGGCCATATCTTCATTAAAAATTGCCCCATTTCAATTATAAAGGTGTTTTTAGAATTCACTCAATCTTTGGAAAGAAACTGCATTAAAATAATTTAACTTCCGACTCATCTAAGAATGATATTAAGGGATATTCGTCGATAAATAGAAATATATGGAAAGCATTAAATAGGCTCTACCTTGAAATAAATGGCCATATCTTCGTCAAAAATTGCCCCACTTCAATTAAAAAGGTGTTTTTAGAATTCACTCAATCTTTGGAACAAAACTGCATTAAAATAATTTGACTTCCGACTCATCTAAGAAAGATTTTAAGGGATATTCTTCGATAAATAGAAAATATATGGAAAGCATTAAATAGGGTCAACCTTGAAATAAATGGCCATATCTTCGTCAAAAATTGCCCCATTTCAATTATAAAGGTGTTTTCAGAATTCACTTGATCTTTGGAACAAAACTGCATTAAAATAATTTGAATTCCGACTCATCTAAGAAAGACATTAAGGGATATTCTTCGATAAATAGAAAATATATGGAAAGCATTAAATAGGGTCTACCTTGAAATAAATGGCCATATCTTCGTCAAAAATTGCCCCATTTCAATTATAAAGGTGTTTTTAGAATTCACTTGATCTTTGGAACAAAACTGCATTAAAATAATTTGACTTCCGACGCATCTAAGAAAGATATTAAGGGATATTCGATAAATAGAAAATATATTGAAAGCATTAAATAGGGTCTACCTTGAAATAAATGGCCATATCTTCATCGAAAATTGCCCCATTTCAATTATAAAGGTGTTTTTAGAATTCGCTTAATCTTTGGAACAAAACTGCATTAAAATAATTTGACTTCCGACTCATCTAATAAAGATATTAAAGGATATTCATCTATAAATATAAAATATATGGAAAGCATTAAATAGGGTCTACCTTGAAATAAATGGCCATATCTTCATCAAAAATTGCCCCATTTCAATTATAAAGGTGTTTTTAGAATTCACTTGATCTTTGGAACAAAACTGCATTAAAATAATTTGACTTCCGACTCATCTAAGAAAGACATTAAGGGATATTCTTCGATAAATAGAAAATATATGGAAAGCATTAAATAGGGTCTACCTTGAAATAAATGGCCATATCTTCGTCAAAAATTGCCCCATTTCAATTATAAAGGTGTTTTTAGAATTCGCTTGATCTTTGGAACAAAACTGCATTAAAATAATTTGACTTGCAACTCATCTAAGAAAGATATTAAGGGATATTCTTCGATAAATAGAAAATATATGGAAAGCATTAAATAGTGTCTACCTTGAAATAAATGGCCATATCTTCGTCAAAAATTGCCCCATTTCAATTATAAAGGAGTTTTTAGAATTCGCTTAATCTTTGAAACAAAACTGCTTTAAAATAATTTGACTTCCGACTCATCTAAGAAAGATATTAAGGGATATTCTTCGATAAATAGAAAATATATGGAAAGCATTAAATAGGGTCTACCTTGAAATAAATGGCCATATCTTCGTCAAAAATTGCCCCATTTCAATTATAAAGGTGTTTTTAGAATTCGCTTGATCTTTGAAACAAAACTGTATTAAAATAATTTGACTTCCGACTCATCTAAGAAAGACATTAAGGGATATTCTTCGATAAATAGAAAATATATGGAAAGCATTAAATAGGGTCTACCTTGAAATAAATGGCCATATCTTCGTCAAAAATTGCCCCATTTCAATTACAAAGGTGTTTTTAGAATTCACTTGATCTTTGGAACAAAACTGCATTAAAATAATTTGACTTCCGACTCATCTAAGAAAGATATTAAGGGATATTCGATAAATAGAAAATATATTGAAATCATTAAATAGGGTCTACCTTGAAATAAATGGCCATATCTTCGTCAAAAATTGCCCCACTTCAATTATAAAGGTATTTTTAGAATTCGCTTGATCTTTGGAACAAAACTGCATTAAAATAATTTGACTTCCGACTCATCTAAGAAAGATATTAAGGGATATTCTTCGATAAATAGAAAATATATGGAAAGCATTAAATAGGGTCTACCTTGAAATAAATGGCCATATCTTCATCAAAAATTGCCCCACTTCAATTATAAAGGTGTTTTTAGAGTTCACTTGATCTTTGGAACAAAACTGCATTAAAATAATTTGACTTCCGACTCATCTAAGAAAGATATTAAGGGATATTCTTCGATAAATAGAAAATATATGGAAAGCATTAAATAGGGTCTACCTTGAAATAAATGGCCATATCTTCGTCAAAAATTGCCCCATTTCAATTATAAAGGTGTTTTTAGAATTCACTTGATCTTTGGAACAAAACTGCATTAAAATAATTTGACTTCCGACTCATCTAAAAAAGATATTAAGGGATATTCCTCGATAAATAGAAAATATATGGAAAGCATTAAATAGGGTCTACCTTGAAATAAATGGCCATATCTTCGTCAAAAATTGCCCCATTTCAATTATAAAGGAGTTTTTAGAATTCGCTTAATCTTCGAAACAAAACTGCTTTAAAATAATTTGACTTCCGACTCATCTAAGAAAGATATTAAGGGATATTCTTCGATAAATAGAAAATATATGGAAAGCATTAAATAGGGTCTACCTTGAAATAAATGGCCATATCTTCGTCAAAAATTGCCCCATTTCAATTATAAAGGTGTTTTTAGAATTCGCTTAATCTTTGAAACAAAACTGCATTAAAATAATTTGACTTCCGACTCATCTAAAAAAGATATTAAGGGATATTCTTCGATAAATAGAAAATATATGGAAAGCATTAAATAGGGTCTACCTTGAAATAAATGGCCATATCTTCGTCAAAAATTGCTCCATTTCAATTATAAAGGTGTTTTTAGAATTCACTTGATCTTTGGAACAAAACTGCATTAAAATAATTTGACTTCCGACTCATCTAAGAAAGATATTAAGGGATATTCGATAAATAGAAAATATATTGAAAGCATTAAATAGGGTCTACCTTGAAATAAATGGCCATATCTTCGTCAAAAATTGCCCCACTTCAATTATAAAGGTATTTTTAGAATTCGCTTGATCTTTGGAACAAAACTGCATTAAAATAATTTGACTTCCGACTCATCTAAGAAAGATATTAAGGGATATTCTTCGATAAATAGAAAATATATGGAAAGCATTAAATAGGGTCTACCTTGAAATAAATGGCCATATCTTCGTCAAAAATTGCCCCATTTCAATTATAAAGGTGTTTTTAGAGTTCACTTGATCTTTGGAACAAAACTGCTTTAAAATAATTTGACTTTCGACTCATCTAAGAAAGATATTAAGGGATATTCTTCGATAAATAGAAAATATATGGAAAGCATTAAATAGGGTCTACCTTGAAATAAATGGCCATATCTTCGTCAAAAATTGCCCCATTTCAATTATAAAGGTGTTTTTAGAATTCACTTGATCTTTAGAACAAAACTGCATTAAAATAATTTGACTTCCGACTCATCTAAAAAAGATATTAAGGGATATTCTTCGATAAATAGAAAATATATGGAAAGCATTAAATAGGGTCTACCTTGAAATAAATGGCCATATCTTCGTCAAAAATTGCCCCATTTCAATTATAAAGGAGTTTTTAGAATTCGCTTAATCTTTGAAACAAAACTGCATTAAAATAATTTGACTTCCGACTCATCTAAGAAAGATATTAAGGGATATTCTTCGATAAATAGAAAATATATGGAAAGCATTAAATAGGGTCTACCTTGAAATAAATGGCCATATCTTCGTCAAAAATTGCCCCATTTCAATTATAAAGGTGTTTTTAGAATTCGCTTAATCTTTGAAACAAAACTGCATTAAAATAATTTGACTTCCGACTCATCTAAAAAAGATATTAAGGGATATTCTTCGATAAATAGAAAATATATGGAAAGCATTAAATAGGGTCTACCTTGAAATAAATGGCCATATCTTCGTCAAAAATTGCTCCATTTCAATTATAAAGGTGTTTTTAGAATTCACTTGATCTTTGCAACAAAACTGCATTAAAATAATTTGACTTCCGACTCATCTAAGAAAGACATTAAGGGATATTCTTCGATAAATAGAAAATATATGGAAAGCATTAAATAGGGTCAACCTTGAAATAAATGGCCATATCTTCGTCAAAAATTTCCCCATTTCAATTATAAAGGTGTTTTTAGAATTCACTTGATCTTTGGAACAAAACTGAATTAAAATAATTTGACTTGCGACTCATCTAAAAACGATATTAAGGGATATTCTTCGATAAATAGAAAATATATGGAAAGCATTAAATAGGGTCTACCTTGAAATAAATGGCCATATCTTCGTCAAAAATTGCCCCATTTCAATTATAAAGGTGTTTTTAGAATTCACTTGATCTTTGGAACAAAACTGCATTAAAATAATTTGACTTCCGACTCATCTAAAAAATATATTAAGGGATATTCCTCGATAAATAGAAAATATATGGAAAGCATTAAATAGGGTCTACCTTGAAATAAATGGCCATATCTTCGTCAAAAATTGCCCCATTTCAATTATAAAGGTGTTTTTAGAATTCGCTTGATCTTTGGAACAAAACTGCATTAAAAGAATTTGACTTCCGACTCATCCAAAAAAGATATTAAGGGATATTCTTCGATAAATAGAAAATATATGGAAAGCATTAAATAGGGTCTACCTTGAAATAAATGGCCATATCTTCGTCAAAAATTGCCCCACTTCAATTATAAAGGTGTTTTTAGAATTCGCTTAATCTTTGAAACAAAACTGCATTAAAATAATTTGACGTCCGACTCATCTAAGAAAGATATTAAGGGATATTCTTCGATAAATAGAAAATATATGGAAAGCATTAAATAGGGTCTACCTTGAAATAAATGGCCATATCTTCGTCAAAAATTGCCCCATTTCAATTATAAAGTGTTTTTAGAATTCGCTTAATCTTTGAAACAAAACTGCATTAAAATAATTTGCCTTCGACTCATCTAAGAAAGATATTAAGGGATATTCTTCGATAAATAGAAAATATATGGAAAGCATTAAATAGGGTCTACCTTGAAATAAATGGCCATATCTTCATCAAAAATTGCCCCATTTCAATTATAAAGGTGTTTTTAGAATTCGCTTGATCTTTGGAACAAAACTGCATTAAAATAATTTGACTTCCGACTCATCTAAGAAAGATATTAAGGGATATTCTTCGATAAATAGAAAATATATGGAAAGCATTAAATAGGGTCTACCTTGAAATAAATGGCCATATCTTCGTCAAAAATTGCCCCATTTCAATTATAAAGGTGTTTTTAGAATTCGCTTGATCTTTGGAACAAAACTGCATTAAAATAATTTGACTTCCGACTCATCTAAAAAAGATATTAAGGGATATTCTTCGATAAATAGAAAATATATGGAAAGCATTAAATAGGGTCTACCTTGAAATAAATGGGCATATCTTCGTCAAAAATTGCCCCATTTCAATTATAAAGGAGTTTTTAGAATTCGCTTAATCTTTGAAACAAAACTGCTTTAAAATAATTTGACTTCCGACTCATCTAAGAAAGATATTAAGGGATATTCTTCGATAAATAGAAAATATATGGAAAGCATTAAATAGGGTCTACCTTGAAATAAATGGCCATATCTTCGTCAAAAATTGCCCCATTTCAATTATAAAGGTGTTTTTAGAATTCGCTTGATCTTTGAAACAAAACTGTATTAAAATAATTTGACTTCCGACTCATCTAAGAAAGATATTAAGGGATATTCTTCGATAAATAGAAAATATATGGAAAGCATTAAATAGGGTCTACCTTGAAATAAATGGCCATATCTTCGTCAAAAATTGCCCCACTTCAATTACAAAGGTGTTTTTAGAATTCACTTGATCTTTGGAACAAAACTGCATTAAAATAATTTGACTTCCGACTCATCTAAGAAAGATATTAAGGGATATTCGATAAATAGAAAATATATTGAAAGCATTAAATAGGGTCTACCTTGAAATAAATGGCCATATCTTCGTCAAAAATTGCCCCACTTCAATTATAAAGGTATTTTTAGAATTCGCTTGATCTTTGGAACAAAACTGCATTAAAATAATTTGACTTCCGACTCATCTAAGAAAGATATTAAGGGATATTCTTCGATAAATAGAAAATATATGGAAAGCATTAAATAGGGTCTACCTTGAAATAAATGGCCATATCTTCATCAAAAATTGCCCCACTTCAATTATAAAGGTGTTTTTAGAGTTCACTTGATCTTTGGAACAAAACTGCATTAAAATAATTTGACTTCCGACTCATCTAAGAAAGATATTAAGGGATATTCGATAAATAGAAAATATATGGAAAGCATTAAATAGGGTCTACCTTGAAATAAATGGCCATATCTTCGTCAAAAATTGCCCCATTTCAATTATAAAGGTGTTTTTAGAATTCACTTGATCTTTGGAACAAAACTGCATTAAAATAATTTGACTTCCGACTCATCTAAAAAAGATATTAAGGGATATTCCTCGATAAATAGAAAATATATGGAAAGCATTAAATAGGGTCTACCTTGAAATAAATGGCCATATCTTCGTCAAAAATTGCCCCATTTCAATTATAAAGGAGTTTTTAGAATTCGCTTAATCTTCGAAACAAAACTGCTTTAAAATAATTTGACTTCCGACTCATCTAAGAAAGATATTAAGGGATATTCTTCGATAAATAGAAAATATATGGAAAGCATTAAATAGGGTCTACCTTGAAATAAATGGCCATATCTTCGTCAAAAATTGCCCCATTTCAATTATAAAGGTGTTTTTAGAATTCGCTTAATCTTTGAAACAAAACTGCATTAAAATAATTTGACTTCCGACTCATCTAAAAAAGATATTAAGGGATATTCTTCGATAAATAGAAAATATATGGAAAGCATTAAATAGGGTCTACCTTGAAATAAATGGCCATATCTTCGTCAAAAATTGCTCCATTTCAATTATAAAGGTGTTTTTAGAATTCACTTGATCTTTGGAACAAAACTGCATTAAAATAATTTGACTTCCGACTCATCTAAGAAAGATATTAAGGGATATTCGATAAATAGAAAATATATTGAAAGCATTAAATAGGGTCTACCTTGAAATAAATGGCCATATCTTCGTCAAAAATTGCCCCACTTCAATTATAAAGGTATTTTTAGAATTCGCTTGATCTTTGGAACAAAACTGCATTAAAATAATTTGACTTCCGACTCATCTAAGAAAGATATTAAGGGATATTCTTCGATAAATAGAAAATATATGGAAAGCATTAAATAGGGTCTACCTTGAAATAAATGGCCATATCTTCATCAAAAATTGCCCCACTTCAATTATAAAGGTGTTTTTAGAGTTCACTTGATCTTTGGAACAAAACTGCATTAAAATAATTTGACTTCCGACTCATCTAAGAAAGATATTAAGGGATATTCTTCGATAAATAGAAAATATATGGAAAGCATTAAATAGGGTCTACCTTGAAATAAATGGCCATATCTTCGTCAAAAATTGCCCCATTTCAATTATAAAGGTGTTTTTAGAATTCACTTGATCTTTGGAACAAAACTGCATTAAAATAATTTGACTTCCGACTCATCTAAAAAGATATTAAGGGATATTCCTCGATAAATAGAAAATATATGGAAAGCATTAAATAGTGTCTACCTTGAAATAAATGGCCATATCTTCGTCAAAAATTGCCCCATTTCAATTATAAAGGAGTTTTTAGAATTCGCTTAATCTTCGAAACAAAACTGCTTTAAAATAATTTGACTTCCGACTCATCTAAGAAAGATATTAAGGGATATTCTTCGATAAATAGAAAATATATGGAAAGCATTAAATAGGGTCTACCTTGAAATAAATGGCCATATCTTCGTCAAAAATTGCCCCATTTCAATTATAAAGGTGTTTTTAGAATTCGCTTAATCTTTGAAACAAAACTGCATTAAAATAATTTGACTTCCGACTCATCTAAAAAAGATATTAAGGGATATTCTTCGATAAATAGAAAATATATGGAAAGCATTAAATAGGGTCTACCTTGAAATAAATGGCCATATCTTCGTCAAAAATTGCTCCATTTCAATTATAAAGGTGTTTTTAGAATTCACTTGATCTTTGGAACAAAACTGCATTAAAATAATTTGACTTCCGACTCATCTAAGAAAGACATTAAGGGATATTCTTCGATAAATAGAAAATATATGGAAAGCATTAAATAGGGTCTACCTTGAAATAAATGGCCATATCTTCGTCAAAAATTGCCCCATTTCAATTATAAAGGTGTTTTTAGAATTCGCTTGATCTTTGGAACAAAACTGAATTAAAATAATTTGACTTCCGACTCATCTAAGAAAGGTATTAAGGGATATTCTTCGATAAATAGAAAATATATGGAAAGTACTGAATAGGGTCTACCTTGAAGTAAATGGCCATATCTTCGTCAAAAATTGCTCTATTTCAATTATAAAGGTGTTTTTAGAATTCACTTGATCTTTGAAACAAAACTGCATTAAAATAATTTGACTTCCGACTCATCTAAGAAAGACATTAAGGGATATTCTTCGATAAATAGAAAATATATGGAAAGCATTAAATAGGGTCTACCTTGAAATAAATGGCCATATCTTCGTCAAAAATTGCTCCATTTCAATTATAAAGGTGCTTTTAGAATTCACTTGATCGTTGAAACAAAACTGCATTAAAATAATTTGACTTTCGACTCATCTAAGAAAGGTATTAAGGGATATCTTCGATAAATAGAAAATATATGGAAAGCATTAAATAGGGTCTACCTTGAAATAAATGGCCATATCTTCGTCAAAAATTGCCCCATTTCAATTATAAAGGTATTTTTAGAATTCACTTGATCTTTGGAACAAAACTGCATTAAAATAATTTGACTTCCGACTCATCTAAGAAAGATATTAAGGGATATTCTTCGATAAATAGAAAATATATGGAAAGCATTAAATAGGGTCTACCTTGAAATAAATGGCCATATCTTCATCAAAAATTGCCCCACTTCAATTATAAAGGTGTTTTTAGAGTTCACTTGATCTTTGGAACAAAACTGCATTAAAATAATTTGACTTCCGACTCATCTAAGAAAGATATTAAGGGATATTCTTCGATAAATAGAAAATATATGGAAAGCATTAAATAGGGTCTACCTTGAAATAAATGGCCATATCTTCGTCAAAAATTGCCCCATTTCAATTATAAAGGTGTTTTTAGAATTCACTTGATCTTTGGAACAAAACTGCATTAAAATAATTTGACTTCCGACTCATCTAAAAAAGATATTAAGGGATATTCCTCGATAAATAGAAAATATATGGAAAGCATTAAATAGGGTCTACCTTGAAATAAATGGCCATATCTTCGTCAAAAATTGCCCCATTTCAATTATAAAGGAGTTTTTAGAATTCGCTTAATCTTCGAAACAAAACTGCTTTAAAATAATTTGACTTCCGACTCATCTAAGAAAGATATTAAGGGATATTCTTCGATAAATAGAAAATATATGGAAAGCATTAAATAGGGTCTACCTTGAAATAAATGGCCATATCTTCGTCAAAAATTGCCCCATTTCAATTATAAAGGTGTTTTTAGAATTCGCTTAATCTTTGAAACAAAACTGCATTAAAATAATTTGACTTCCGACTCATCTAAAAAAGATATTAAGGGATATTCTTCGATAAATAGAAAATATATGGAAAGCATTAAATAGGGTCTACCTTGAAATAAATGGCCATATCTTCGTCAAAAATTGCTCCATTTCAATTATATAGATGTTTTTAGAATTCACTTGATCTTTGAAACAAAACTGCATTAAAATAATTTGACTTCCGACTCATCTAAGAAAGATACTAAGGAATATTCTTTTATTAATAGAAAATATATGGAAAGCATTAAATAGGGTCTACCTTGAAATAAATGGCCATATCTTCGTCAAAAATTGCCCCATTTCAATTATAAAGGTGTTTTTAGAATTCGCTTGATCTTTGGAACAAAACTGCATTAAAATAATTTGACTTCCGACTCTTCTAAGAAAGATATTAAGGGATATTCTTCGATAAATAGAAAATATATGGAAAGCATTAAATAGGGTCTACCTTGAAATAAATGGCCATATCTTCGTCAAAAATTGCTCTATTTCAATTATAAAGGTGTTTTTAGAATTCACTTGATCTTTGGAACAAAACTGCATTAAAATAATTTGACTTCCGACTCATCTAAGAAAGACATTAAGGGATATTCTTCGATAAATAGAAAATATATGGAAAGCATTAAATAGGGTCTACCTTGAAATAAATGGCCATATCTTCGTCAAAAATTGCCCCATTTCAATTATAAAGGTGTTTTTAGAATTCGCTTGATCTTTGGAACAAAACTGTATTAAAATAATTTGACTTGCGACTCATCTAAAAACGATATTAAGGGATATTCTTCGATAAATAGAAAATATATGGAAAGCATTAAATAGGGTCTACCTTGAAATAAATGGCCATATCTTCGTCAAAAATTGCCCCATTTCAATTATAAAGGTGTTTTTAGAATTCACTTGATCTTTGGAACAAAACTGCATTAAAAGAATTTGACTTCCGACTCATCTAAAAAAGATATTAAGGGATATTCTTCGATAAATAGAAAATATATGGAAAGCATTAAATAGGGTCTACCTTGAAATAAATGGCCATATCTTCGTCAAAAATTGCCCCATTTCAATTATAAAGGTGTTTTTAGAATTCGCTTAATCTTTGAAACAAAACTGCATTTAAATAATTTGACTTCCGACTCATCTAAGAAAGATATTAAGGGATATTCTTCGATAAATAGAAAATATATGGAAAGCATTAAATAGGGTCTACCTTGAAATAAATGGCCATATCTTCGTCAAAAATTGCCCCATTTCAATTATAAAGGTGTTTTTAGAATTCGCTTAATCTTTGAAACAAAACTGTATTAAAATAATTTGACTTCCGACTCATCTAAGAAAGACATTAAGGGATATTCTTCGATAAATAGAAAATATATGGAAAGCATTAAATAGGGTCTACCTTGAAATAAATGGCCATATCTTCGTCAAAAATTGCTCCATTTCAATTATAAAGGTGTTTTTAGAATTCACTTGATCTTTGGAACAAAACTGCATTAAAATAATTTGACTTCCGACTCATCTAAGAAAGACATTAAGGGATATTCGATAAATAGAAAATATATGGAAAGCATTAAATAGGGTCTACCTTGAAATAAATGGCCATATCTTCGTCAAAAATTGCCCCATTTCAATTATAAAGGTGTTTTTAGAATTCGCTTGATCTTTGGAACAAAACTGCATTAAAATAATTTGACTTCCGACTCATCTAAAAAAGATATTAAGGGATATTCTTCGATAAATAGAAAATATATGGAAAGCATTAAATAGGGTCTACCTTGAAATAAATGGGCATATCTTCGTCAAAAATTGCCCCATTTCAATTATAAAGGAGTTTTTAGAATTCGCTTAATCTTTGAAACAAAACTGCATTAAAATAATTTGACTTCCGACTCATCTAAGAAAGATATTAAGGGATATTCTTCGATAAATAGAAAATATATGGAAAGCATTAAATAGGGTCTACCTTGAAATAAATGGCCATATCTTCATCAAAAATTGCCCCATTTCAATTATAAAGGTGTTTTTAGAATTCGCTTGATCTTTGGAACAAAACTGTATTAAAATAATTTGACTTCCGACTCATCTAAAAAAGATATTAAGGGATATTCTTCGATAAATAGAAAATATATGGAAAGCATTAAATAGGGTCTACCTTGAAATAAATGGTCATATCTTCGTCAAAAATTGCCCCATTTCAATTATAAAGGTGTTTTTAGAATTCACTTGATCTTTGGAACAAAACTGCATTAAAAGAATTTGACTTCCGACTCATCTAAAAAAGATATTAAGGGATATTCTTCGATAAATAGAAAATATATGGAAAGCATTAAATAGGGTCTACCTTGAAATAAATGGCCATATCTTCGTCAAAAATTGCCCCACTTCAATTATAAAGGTGTTTTTAGAATTCGCTTAATCTTTGAAACAAAACTGCATTTAAATAATTTGACTTCCGACTCATCTAAGAAAGATATTAAGGGATATTCTTCGATAAATAGAAAATATATGGAAAGCATTAAATAGGGTCTACCTTGAAATAAATGGCCATATCTTCGTCAAAAATTGCCCCATTTCAATTATAAAGGTGTTTTTAGAATTCGCTTAATCTTTGAAACAAAACTGTATTAAAATAATTTGACTTCCGACTCATCTAAGAAAGACATTAAGGGATATTCTTCGATAAATAGAAAATATATGGAAAGCATTAAATAGGGTCTACCTTGAAATAAATGGCCATATCTTCGTCAAAAATTGCTCCATTTCAATTATAAAGGTGTTTTTAGAATTCACTTGATCTTTGGAACAAAACTGCATTAAAATAATTTGACTTCCGACTCATCTAAGAAAGACATTAAGGGATATTCTTCGATAAATAGAAAATATATGGAAAGCATTAAATAGGGTCTACCTTGAAATAAATGGCCATATCTTCGTCAAAAATTGCCCCATTTCAATTATAAAGGTGTTTTTAGAATTCGCTTGATCTTTGGAACAAAACTGCATTAAAATAATTTGACTTCCGACTCATCTAAAAAAGATATTAAGGGATATTCTTCGATAAATAGAAAATATATGGAAAGCATTAAATAGGGTCTACCTTGAAATAAATGGCCATATCTTCGTCAAAAATTGCCCCATTTCAATTATAAAGGTGTTTTTAGAATTCGCTTGATCTTTGGAACAAAACTGCATTAAAATAATTTGACTTCCGACTCATCTAAGAAAGATATTAAGGGATATTCTTCGATAAATAGAAAATATATGGAAAGCATTAAATAGGGTCTACCTTGAAATAAATGGCCATATCTTCGTCAAAAATTGCCCCATTTCAATTATAAAGGTGTTTTTAGAATTCGCTTGATCTTTGGAACAAAACTGCATTAAAATAATTTGACTTCCGACTCATCTAAGAAAGATATTAAGGGATATTCTTCGATAAATAGAAAATATATGGAAAGCATTAAATAGGGTCTACCTTGAAATAAATGGCCATATCTTCGTCAAAAATTGCCCCATTTCAATTATAAAGGTGTTTTTAGAATTCGCTTAATCTTTGGAACAAAACTGCATTAAAATAATTTGACTTCCGACTCATCTAAGAAAGATATTAAGGGATATTCTTCGATAAATAGAAAATATATGGAAAGCATTAAATAGGGTCTACCTTGAAATAAATGGCCATATCTTCGTCAAAAATTGCCCCATTTCAATTATAAAGGTGTTTTTAGAATTCGCTTGATCTTTGGAACAAAACTGCATTAAAATAATTTGACTTCCGACTCATCTAAGAAAGATATTAAGGGATATTCTTCGATAAATAGAAAATATATGGAAAGCATTAAATAGGGTCTACCTTGAAATAAATGGCCATATCTTCGTCAAAAATTGCCCCATTTCAATTATAAAGGTGTTTTTAGAATTCACTTGATCTTTGGAACAAAACTGCATTAAAATAATTTGACTTCCGACTCATCTAAAAAAGATATTAAGGGATATTCTTCGATAAATAGAAAATATATGGAAAGCATTAAATAGGGTCTACCTTGAAATAAATGGCCATATCTTCGTCAAAAATTGCCCCACTTCAATTATAAAGGTGTTTTTAGAATTCGCTTAATCTTTGAAACAAAACTGCATTTAAATAATTTGACTTCCGACTCATCTAAGAAAGATATTAAGGGATATTCTTCGATAAATAGAAAATATATGGAAAGCATTAAATAGGGTCTACCTTGAAATAAATGGCCATATCTTCGTCAAAAATTGCCCCATTTCAATTATAAAGGTGTTTTTAGAATTCGCTTAATCTTTGAAACAAAACTGTATTAAAATAATTTGACTTCCGACTCATCTAAGAAAGACATTAAGGGATATTCTTCGATAAATAGAAAATATATGGAAAGCATTAAATAGGGTCTACCTTGAAATAAATGGCCATATCTTCGTCAAAAATTGCTCCATTTCAATTATAAAGGTGTTTTTAGAATTCACTTGATCTTTGGAACAAAACTGTATTAAAATAATTTGACTTCCGACTCATCTAAGAAAGACATTAAGGGATATTCTTCGATAAATAGAAAATATATGGAAAGCATTAAATAGGGTCTACCTTGAAATAAATGGCCATATCTTCGTCAAAAATTGCCCCATTTCAATTATAAAGGTGTTTTTAGAATTCGCTTGATCTTTGGAACAAAACTGCATTAAAATAATTTGACTTCCGACTCATCTAAAAAAGATATTAAGGGATATTCTTCGATAAATAGAAAATATATGGAAAGCATTAAATAGGGTCTACCTTGAAATAAATGGGCATATCTTCGTCAAAAATTGCCCCATTTCAATTATAAAGGAGTTTTTAGAATTCGCTTAATCTTTGAAACAAAACTGCTTTAAAATAATTTGACTTCCGACTCATCTAAGAAAGATATTAAGGGATATTCTTCGATAAACAGAAAATATACGGAAAGCATTAAATCGGGTCTACCTTGAAATAAATGGCCATATCTTCATCAAAAATTGCCCCATTTCAATTATAAAGGTGTTTTTAGAATTCGCTTGATCTTTGGAATAAAACTGCATTAAAATAATTTGACTTCCGACTCATCTAAGAAAGACATTAAGGGATATTCTTCGATAAATAGAAAATATATGGAAAGCATTAAATAGGGTCTACCTTGAAATAAATGGCCATATCTTCGTCAAAAATTGCCCCATTTCAATTACAAAGGTGTTTTTAGAATTCACTTGATCTTTGGAACAAAACTGCATTAAAATAATTTGACTTCCGACTCATCTAAGAAAGATATTAAGGGATATTCGATAAATAGAAAATATATTGAAAGCATTAAATCGGGTCTACCTTGAAATAAATGGCCATATCTTCGTCAAAAATTGCCCCACTTCAATTATAAAGGTATTTTTAGAATTCGCTTGATCTTTGGAACAAAACTGCATTAAAATAATTTGACTTCCGACTCATCTAAGAAAGATATTAAGGGATATTCTTCGATAAATAGAAAATATATGGAAAGCATTAAATAGGGTCTACCTTGAAATAAATGGCCATATCTTCATCAAAAATTGCCCCACTTCAATTATAAAGGTGTTTTTAGAATTCGCTTAATCTTTGAAACAAAACTGCATTAAAATAATTTGACTTCCGACTCATCTAAGAAAGATATTAAGGGATATTCTTCGATAAATAGAAAATATATGGAAAGCATTAAATAGGGTCTACCTTGAAATAAATAGCCATATCTTCGTCAAAAATTGCCCCATTTCAATTATAAAGGTGTTTTTAGAATTCGCTCGATCTTTGGAACAAAACTGCGTTAAAATAATTTGACTTCCGACTCATCTAAGAAAGATATTAAGGGATATTCTTCGATAAATAGAAAATATATGGAAAGCATTAAATAGGGTCTACCTTGAAATAAATAGCCATATCTTCATCTAAAATTGCTCAATTTCAATTATAAAGGTGTTTTTAGAATTCGCCTGATCTTTGGAACAAAACTGCATTAAAAGAATTTGACTTCCGACTCATCTAAGAAAGATATTAAGGGATATTTTTCGATAAATAGAAAATATATGGAAAGCATTAAATATTGTCTACCTTGAAATAAATGGCCATATCTTCGTCAAAAATTGCCCCATTTCAATTATAAAGGTGTTTTTAGAGTTCACTTGATCTTTGGAACAAAACTGCATTAAAATAATTTGACTTCCGACTCATCTAAGAAAGATATTAAGGGATATTCTTCGATAAATAGAAAATATATGGAAAGCATTAAATAGGGTCTACCTTGAAATAAATAGCCATATCTTCGTCAAAAATTGCTCCATTTCAATTATAAAGGTGTTTTTAGAATTCACTTGATCTTTGAAACAAAACTGCATTAAAATAATTTGACTTCCGACTCATCTAAGAAAGACATTAAGGGATATTCTTCGATAAATAGAAAATATATGGAAAGCATTAAATAGGGTCTACCTTGAAATAAATGGCCATATCTTCGTCAAAAATTTCCCCATTTCAATTATAAAGGTGTTTTTAGAATTCGCTTGATCTTTGGAACAAAAGTGTATTAAAATAATTTGACTTGCGACTCATCTAAAAACGATATTAAGGGATATTCTTCGATAAATAGAAAATATATGGAAAGCATTAAATAGGGTCTACCTTGAAATAAATGGCCATATCTTCGTCAAAAATTGCCCCATTTCAATTATAAAGGTGTTTTTAGAATTCACTTGATTTTTGGAACAAAACTGCATTAAAAGAATTTGACTTCCGACTCATCTAAAAAAGATATTAAGGGATATTCTTCGATAAATAGAAAATATATGGAAAGCATTAAATAGGGTCTACCTTGAAATAAATGGCCATATCTTCGTCAAAAATTGCCCAATTTCAATTATAAAGGTGTTTTTAGAATTCGCTTAATCTTTGAAACAAAACTGCATTTAAATAATTTGACTTCCGACTCATCTAAGAAAGATATTAAGGGATATTCTTCGATAAATAGAAAATATATGGAAAGCATTAAATATTGTCTACCTTGAAATAAATGGCCATATCTTCGTCAAAAATTGCCCCATTTCAATTATAAAGTGTTTTTAGAATTCGCTTAATCTTTGAAACAAAACTGCATTAAAATAATTTGCCTTCGACTCATCTAAGAAAGATATTAAGGGATATTCTTCGATAAATAGAAAATATATGGAAAGCATTAAATAGGGTCTACCTTGAAATAAATGGCCATATCTTCGTCAAAAATTGCTCCATTTCAATTATAAAGGTGTTTTTAGAATTCACTTGATCTTTGCAACAAAACTGCATTAAAATAATTTGACTTCCGACTCATCTAAGAAAGACATTAAGGGATATTCTTCGATAAATAGAAAATATATGGAAAGCATTAAATAGGGTCTACCTTGAAATAAATGGCCATATCTTCGTCAAAAATTGCCCCATTGCAATTATAAAGGTGTTTTTAGAATTCACTTGATCTTTGGAACAAAACTGCATTAAAATAATTTGACTTGCGACTCATCTAAGAAAGATATTAAGGGATATTCGATAAATAGAAAATATATGGAAAGCATTAAATAGTGTCTACCTTGAAATAAATGGCCATATCTTCGTCAAAAATTGCCCCATTTCAATTATAAAGGTGTTTTTAGAATTCGCTTAATCTTTGGAAGAAAACTGCTTTCAAATAATTTGACTTCCGACTCATCTAAAAAAGATATTAAGGGATATTCTTCGATAAATAGAAAATATATGGAAAGCATTAAATAGGGTCTACCTTGAAATAAATGGCCATATCTTCGTCAAAAATTGCCCCATTTCAATTATAAAGGTGTTTTTAGAATTCGCTCGATCTTTGGAACAAAACTGCATTAAAAGAATTTGACTTCCGACTCATCTAGGAAAGATATTAAGGGATATTCTTCGATAAATAGAAAATATATGGAAAGCATTAAATAGGGTCTACCTTGAAATAAATGGCCATATCTTCGTCAAAAATTGCCCCATTTCAATTATAAAGGTGTTTTTAGAGTTCACTTGATCTTTGGAACAAAACTGCATTAAAATAATTTGACTTCCGACTCATCTAAGAAAGATATTAAGGGATATTCTTCGATAAATAGAAAATATATGGAAAGCATTAAATAGGGTCTACCTTGAAATAAATGGCCATATCTTCGTCAAAAATTGCCCCATTTCAATTATAAAGGTGTTTTTAGAATTCACTTGATCTTTGGAACAAAACTGCATTAAAATAATTTGACTTCCGACTCATCTAAAAAAGATATTAAGGGATATTCTTCGATAAATAGAAAATATATGGAAAGCATTAAATAGGGTCAACCTTGAAATAAATGGCCATATCTTCGTCAAAAATTGCCCCATTTCAATTATAAAGGTGTTTTTAGAATTCGCTTAATCTTTGAGACAAAACTGTATTAAAATAATTTGACTTCCGACTCATCTAAGAAAGATATTAAGGGATATTCTTCGATAAATAGAAAATATATGGAAAACATTAAATAGGGTCTACCTTGAAATAAATGGCCATATCTTCGACAAAAATTGCTCCATTTCAATTATAAAGGTGTTTTTAGAATTCACTTGATCTTTGGAACAAAACTGCATTAAAATAATTTGACTTCCGACTCATCTAAAAAAGATATTAAGGGATATTCTTCGATAAATAGAAAATATATGGAAAGCATTAAATAGGGTCATCCTTGAAATAAATGGCCATATCTTCGTCAAAAATTGCCCCATTTCAATTATAAAGGAGTTTTTAGAATTCGCTTAATCTTTGAAACAAAACTGCATTAAAATAATTTGACTTCCGACTCATCTAAGAAAGATATTAAGGGATATTCTTCGATAAATAGAAAATATATGGAAAGCATTAAATAGGGTCTACCTTGAAATAAATGGCCATATCTTCGTCAAAAATTGCCCCATTTCAATTATAAATGTGTTTTTAGAATTCGCTTAATCTTTGAGACAAAACTGTATTAAAATAATTTGACTTCCGACTCATCTAAGAAAGATATTAAGGGATATTCTTCGATAAATAGAAAATATATGGAAAGCATTAAATAGGGTCTACCTTGAAATAAATGGCCATATCTTCGTCAAAAATTGCTCCATTTCAATTATAAAGGTGTTTTTAGAATTCACTTGATCTTTGGAACAAAACTGCATTAAAATAATTTGACTTCCGACTCATCTAAGAAAGATATTAAGGGATATTCTTCGATAAATAGAAAATATATGGAAAGCATTAAATAGGGTCTACCTTGAAATAAATGGCCATATCTTCGTCAAAAATTGCTCCATTTCAATTATAAAGGTGTTTTTAGAATTCACTTGATCTTTGGAACAAAACTGCATTAAAATAATTTGACTTCCGACTCATCTAAGAAAGACATTAAGGGATATTCTTCGATAAATAGAAAATATATGGAAAGCATTAAATAGGGTCTACCTTGAAATAAATGGCCATATCTTCGTCAAAAATTGCCCCATTTCAATTATAAAGGTGTTTTTAGAATTCACTTGATCTTTGAAACAAAACTGCATTAAAATAATTTGACTTCCGACTCATCTAAAAAAAGATATTAAGGGATATTCTTCGATAAATAGAAAATATATGGAAAGCATTAAATAGGGTCTACCTTGAAATAAATGGCCATATCTTCGTCAAAAATTGCCCCATTTCAAATATAAAGGTGTTTTTAGAATTCACTTGATCTTTGGAACAAAACTGCATTAAAATAATTTGACTTCCGACTCATCTAAGAAAGACATTAAGGGATATTCTTCGATAAATAGAAAATATATGGAAAGCATTAAATAGGGTCTACCTTGAAATAAATGGCCATATCTTCGTCAAAAATTGCCCCATTTCAATTATAAAAGGTGTTTCTAAAATTCACTTGATCTTTGGAACAAAACTGCATTAAAAGAATTTGACTTCCGACTCATCTAAAAAGATATTAAGGGATATTCTTCGATAAATAGAAAATATATGGAAAGCATTAAATAGGGTCTACCTTGAAATAAATGGCCATATCTTCGTCAAAAATTGCCCCACTTCAATTATAAAGGTGTTTTTAGAATTCGCTTGATCTTTGGAACAAAACTGCATTAAAATAATTTGACTTCCGACTCATCTAAAAAAGATATTAAGGGATATTCTTCGATAAATAGAAAATATATGGAAAGCATTAAATAGGGTCTACCTTGAAATAAATGGCCATATCTTCGTCAAAAATTGCCCCATTTCAATTATAAAGGAGTTTTTAGAATTCGCTTAATCTTTGAAACAAAACTGCATTAAAATAATTTGACTTCCGACTCATCTAAGAAAGATATTAAGGGATATTCTTCGATAAATAGAAAATATATGGAAAGCATTAAATAGGGTCTACCTTGAAATAAATGGCCATATCTTCGTCAAAAATTGCCCCATTTCAATTATAAAGGTGTTTTTAGAATTCGCTTAATCTTTGAAACAAAACTGCATTAAAATAATTTGACTTCCGACTCATCTAAGAAAGATATTAAGGGATATTCTTCGATAAATAGAAAATATATGGAAAGCATTAAATAGGGTCTACCTTGAAATAAATGGCCATATCTTCGTCAAAAATTGCTCCATTTCAATTATAAAGGTGTTTTTAGAATTCGCTTAATCTTTGAAACAAAACTGCATTAAAATAATTTGACTTCCGACTCATCTAAGAAAGACATTAAGGGATATTCTTCGATAAATAGAAAATATATGGAAAGCATTAAATAGGGTCTACCTTGAAATAAATGGCCATATCTTCGTCAAAAATTGCCCCATTTCAATTATAAAGGTGTTTTTAGAATTCGCTTGATCTTTGGAACAAAACTGTATTAAAATAATTTGACTTCCGACTCATCTAAAAAAGATATTAAGGGATATTCTTCGATAAATAGAAAATATATGGAAAGCATTAAATAGGGTCTACCTTGAAATAAATGGCCATATCTTCGTCAAAAATTGCCCCACTTCAAATATAAAGGTGTTTTTAGAATTCACTTGATCTTTGGAATAAAACTGCATTAAAATAATTTGACTTCCGACTCATCTAAGAAAGACATTAAGGGATATTCTTCGATAAATAGAAAATATATGGAAAGCATTAAATAGGGTCTACCTTGAAATAAATGGCCATATCTTCGTCAAAAATTGCCCCATTTCAATTATAAAGGTGTTTTTAGAATTCGCTTAATCTTTGAGACAAAACTGTATTAAAATAATTTGACTTCCGACTCATCTAAGAAAGATATTAAGGGATATTCTTCGATAAATAGAAAATATATGGAAAGCATTAAATAGGGTCATCCTTGAAATAAATGGCCATATCTTCGTCAAAAATTGCCCCATTTCAATTATAAAGGAGTTTTTAGAATTCGCTTAATCTTTGAAACAAAACTGCATTAAAATAATTTGACTTCCGACTCATCTAAGAAAGATATTAAGGGATATTCTTCGATAAATAGAAAATATATGGAAAGCATTAAATAGGGTCTACCTTGAAATAAATGGCCATATCTTCGTCAAAAATTGCCCCATTTCAATTATAAAGGTGTTTTTAGAATTCGCTTAATCTTTGAAACAAAACTGCATTAAAATAATTTGACTTCCGACTCATCTAAGAAAGATATTAAGGGATATTCTTCGATAAATAGAAAATATATGGAAAGCATTAAATAGGGTCTACCTTGAAATAAATGGCCATATCTTCGTCAAAAATTGCTCCATTTCAATTATAAAGGTGTTTTTAGAATTCGCTTAATCTTTGAAACAAAACTGCATTAAAATAATTTGACTTCCGACTCATCTAAGAAAGACATTAAGGGATATTCTTCGATAAATAGAAAATATATGGAAAGCATTAAATAGGGTCTACCTTGAAATAAATGGCCATATCTTCGTCAAAAATTGCCCCATTTCAATTATAAAGGTGTTTTTAGAATTCGCTTGATCTTTGGAACAAAACTGTATTAAAATAATTTGACTTCCGACTCATCTAAAAAAGATATTAAGGGATATTCTTCGATAAATAGAAAATATATGGAAAGCATTAAATAGGGTCTACCTTGAAATAAATGGCCATATCTTCGTCAAAAATTGCCCCACTTCAAATATAAAGGTGTTTTTAGAATTCACTTGATCTTTGGAATAAAACTGCATTAAAATAATTTGACTTCCGACTCATCTAAGAAAGACATTAAGGGATATTCTTCGATAAATAGAAAATATATGGAAAGCATTAAATAGGGGTCTACCTTGAAATAAATGGCCATATCTTCGTCAAAAATTGCCCCATTTCAATTATAAAGGTGTTTTTAGAATTCGCTTAATCTTTGAGACAAAACTGTATTAAAATAATTTGACTTCCGACTCATCTAAGAAAGATATTAAGGGATATTCTTCGATAAATAGAAAATATATGGAAAGCATTAAATAGGGTCATCCTTGAAATAAATGGCCATATCTTCGTCAAAAATTGCCCCATTTCAATTATAAAGGAGTTTTTAGAATTCGCTTAATCTTTGAAACAAAACTGCATTAAAATAATTTGACTTCCGACTCATCTAAGAAAGATATTAAGGGATATTCTTCGATAAATAGAAAATATATGGAAAGCATTAAATAGGGTCTACCTTGAAATAAATGGCCATATCTTCGTCAAAAATTGCCCCATTTCAATTATAA
The DNA here is from genome assembly GCF_018153295.1 of Drosophila grimshawi. Lineage (NCBI taxonomy): Eukaryota > Metazoa > Arthropoda > Insecta > Diptera > Drosophilidae > Drosophila > Drosophila grimshawi. The sequence goes on from NW_025063425.1 coordinate 47,245, forward strand.
ATGTGT